>NC_067410.1:68508824-68811854 GCF_009764475.1 Pristis pectinata
TCTTCTTGATTTGATTGAATTGGATCCCCACTTCTTAATTGCAGCGGCTCATCCTCTCCAGCAGCTCCATGCCTATTGGTAATGGTCTTAGCCAAAACCTTCCAGTTGATTTTAGCGAAATAATGGATATCATGTTTCTGATATTTGTTCCTTTTCCATTTTTCATTTTGTAGATGGGGTTGATGATGCATTTGTGGACTCTGACATGCTGTTTGCCAGAAGCATACCTTCAAGCTTTCCTTAAAGGTCAGGGCCTATCTAGTCCCACGGGCTGAGTATAGCTTCACCAGTGAGCCAATACTTCTGGGACTACTACCCTTCTTTAAAAAGACTGGATGGCCTTTATTAGCTTGATCAAAGTCACTGACTGTTTTCTAATCTGCCAGCTACCATCTTCTAACAAAATTTGGGTTGGAGGACAAGAAGGCTTGTTCAGCACAGCTTTGTGGGCTGAAGGGCCTGAATTGTGCTGTAGTTTTTCTATGCTCTAAGGCTTGAGGATCCTCAGCATGTCGGACTGAAAATGTCACAGAGTCATCTTTCTCCTTTGGCCTGTTAGTCACGGAGCTCCCCCATGCAGCTTCTGGAGGGAGAAATGCATGTATTTTTTGCCTTGCTCCGTGGTGTAGGGCTGGACTACAAGATCATCTTGGAAGTGTGTCTCGCTGACCCTTCACCTCACTGACATGAAATCCTATGGACTGGACTGGAGGAGTTCTTGCATAGTTTTCTGAAGTTGTGACAGCTTGCTTGCTGTCTCTGCCTCTGCCTCATGAATCCAAAGCATAAATAACATTTTGGGAATCAGAGGTGCTTTGAAAATGCACAGAAAATTTAATTCATTTCTAATTTTGGCTTATTATTTAATTTGGAGCAACAACAGAATCTGGGGTTATTTCTAGCTCTAATCTGTGTTAATGAAGTAGTCCACCATGCTCTTTATTTTTAAACTCCTTTTTACATGTAAATTGTAAAATTATTTTTATGATGCTATTCTTATATGCTAATGTGCTGTTTTGTGGTCTAGTCATACTGAGTTTTTGGTTTTCAGGATTGCTTTCTGTGAGTACTTGGCTTTAAACAGAAAGTGAAATATATGATCTTAAATAGGAAGTGCTGTTAATACTAGGTCTTTTTCTTTAAAAAAAACATTTATGCTTATTCCTTTATCAGAATTGATTCTAATTAGATCAGTGTTGTGGTTTTGCAGGGCACCTCTTACTTATTCATTACTGGCCCAGATGTGGTAAAATCTGTTACAAATGAGGATGTGACTCAGGAAGATCTTGGTGGTGCAAAGACCCACACTGCAGTTTCAGGTGAGATGACTTTTAGAAAGGAGAACATGTATTGAAATGTGCTAACTTAATGGTTGCCATTTATTTCATTGGGATTGTTATTTCCTTTACCACATCTTTGGGTATTGGTCCTTTTAAAGCAAGTTTATGTTTCAAGAAGCTATGCAGATTTTACTTCAGTTGAATTTAAATACTGATTATGATTTGGTGCATGTTTATTCAATTTAGGATTTAACCGTGCTGTGGTATAGTAGAGTTGCACAATTAACTTGCTCTAGGATTTGCAGGAGGATGGTGTTAGCACTAGTTCAATTATGTTTTGCCACTCATTTTGAGGAGGGGCTAAATTCAACTGTTGATGACTGCAATACAATAAGGTTTCAGAATGGCGTTCTTGAATTCTAGAATTGACTATGAAGAGTTTGTGAAGATATCAAATATTTGGTGTATTTGCACAATACTGCAAATCAGTGTTTTCTAAAAGGGGTACCACAGATCTTCATTAGCTGTAGTTCTCTTTTGAAACTTGGGGACAGGATTAAAAAGTATCTGACATACTTGCAGGGTACTGTATAAGGGTTTTTCAATCATATGCCCAACAACTCTCCATTAATCATGTCAGAAGACATGTCAGTAGGAGAAAACTAGCTGCTCTTTCCAGTCTGCCTTGTACTCTTATATGTATCTTGATGCAACAACTCTTGACCAAATGTAGAATAATGTCTCAAGGTGAAAAAGCACATGTTTAATAAAAAAAAAATACATGGGTAGAAATCTGGAAAATTGCTTTGACTCAATCGGCTAAAATTTTCTAGATTGTCTTTTAAGTATACAGAGTATAGTGGCAAAAGTAAAAATGAAATTAAGGAGGCAAACACATCTTTAGAAGGTATTGGTAAGTTAACATCCAAGAAAGCCTAAACATGTTTCGTAAATACCTTAAGAGCAAAAGGACAAGAAAGAGTAATATTTAATTATAAACCCAAAGGGTTAATGTGAGTGGAGCTAGAAAGATGGGATATGGTTATTAATGTGTACTTGGTCATCACAAAGGACGATGAGCAATCCAGATATTGTAGATCAGGAGGTACATGAAACGGTGCAGAGGATAATCATGGTGAGACATAATGTTAAGCAGTTCGACATCGTTGAAAGTGGATAAGGCACTAAGGTCAGATGAAATGTCAATGGAAGCTAGCAAGGAAAGAAAATGGCTAAGACTCTGACCACCTTTTTGCAATCTAGTCTGGTTAGGGTGCTGGAAGACTGTTAATGTTTGCTTTTCAAGAAGACAAAGCAATCAAGTAATTACAAAGTCAGCCAACTTAATCTCAGTAGCGGGCACTTATTGGGAGAAAAATTGAGGGGTAAGTATTAATCATCTAGAAAAAAGGATTTACTCAAGAACCAGGAAGGAATTGTTAAGAGTAGATCATGAATGACAAACTTGATTGAATTGTTTCAGGAGGCCAAAAGGAGGATCGATGAGGGTGACATATTTGATGTAGGCTCTGTATTTTAGAAAGCCTTTTGAAAAGTTTCCAAATGGCACAGTGGTACTGGGTTGAGAGGAAGAGCCTGTTTCCATTGGCAGAAATATCAGTAAACAGGAACATAGATTTAAACTAATTGGTAGAATGTTTAGAATCAATTTGAAAAGGTTTTAGACCTACAGAACAGAGGAGGCCTTGAACTCATTCTCTGAAAAGATGGCGAATGTGGACAACTTGCATTTAAAAAGCTCACTCGTATGCACATGAAGTAGCAAAATCTACAAAATTACACCCCAAACTGGAAAGTGCGAGTAGGTCATCACAGACATGCTGGGCTTTCCACCTTATCAATTTCTACATTTACCTTTCATCATTGGCTTCAGATCTGTTCTCTCAGTGATGTACTTAAACCTATCCAAGTCTACAGCTACTTTTTTTTTTAAGTTAAAACCCACTTTGCAAGCACTGTTTTGTTCCCCCAGCATATCTCACTCTGCTGTCGTGCAGCTTGCTTGGTAAATTTATCATATGCAAACTTTCTATTAAACCATAGAACAGTACAGCACAATACAGGGCCTTCGGCCCACCATGTTGTGCTGACCCTTAAGACTATCTAACCCCTTCCTCCCATATATCCCCCTATTTTAAATTCCTCCATATGCTTATCTAACAATCTCTTGAATTTGACCAACGTACCTGCCTCCACCACTACCCCAGGCAGCGCATTCCATGCACCAACCACTCTCTGGGTAAAAAAAATCTCCTTTGAACTTCCCTCCCATTACTTTAAAACCATGCCCTCTTGTATTGAGCACTGGTGCCCTGGGAAAGAGGTGCTAGCTGTCTATCTGTTCCTCTTAATATTTTGTATACTTCTATCATGTCTCCCCTTATTCTCCTTCTCTCCAAAGAGTAAAGCCCTAGCTGCCTTAGTCTGTCCTCATGATCCATACTCTCCAAACCAGGCAGCATCCTGGTAAATCTCCTGTGCACCATTTCCAACGCTTCCACATCCTTCCTATAATGAGGCAACCAGAACTGGACACAATACTATGTGTGGTCTAACCAGAGTTTTGTAGAGCTGCATCATTACCTCACAGCTCTTAAACTCAATCCCATGACTTATGAAAGCTAACATCCCATAAGCTTTCTTAACTACCCTATCCACCTGTGAGGCAACTTTCAGGGATCTGTGGATATGAACCCCCAGATCCCTCTGCTCCTCCACACTACTCAGAATCCTGCCATTAACCTTGTACTCTGCCTTGGAGTTTATCCTTCCAAAGTGTACCACTTCACACTTCTCCAAATTGAACTCCATCTGCCACTTGTTAGCCCAGCTCCGCATCCTATCAATATCCTTCTGTAAGCTTCGACAGTCCTCCACACTTTCCATGACACCACCAACCTTTATGTCGTCTGCAGACTTGCTAACCCACCCTTCTACCCCCTCATCCAAGTCATTAATAAGTATTATGAAAAGTAGAGGTCCCAGAACCGATCCTTGTGGGACATCGCTAGTCACAGCCCTCCAATCTGAATGCACTCCCTCCACCACAACCCTCTGCTTTCTACAGGCAAGCCAATTCTGAATCCACACGGCCAAGCCTCCCTGGATCCCATAACCTCTGACCTTCTAAAGAAGCCTACTTTGTGGAACCTTGTCAAACGCCTTACCAAAATCCATGTAGACCACCATCTACTGCACTACCCTCATCAATCTGCCTGGTCACCACCTCAAAGAATCCTATCAGGCTTGTGAGACATGATCTTCCCTTCACAAAGCCATGCTGGCTGTCCCTAATCAGTCCATGATTCTCTAAATGCTCATAGATCCTATCTCCAAGAATCCTTTCCAACAGCTTGCCCACCACAGACGTAAGGCTCACTGGTCTGTAATTCCCTGGACCATCCCTACTACCTCCTTTGAATAAGGGGACAACACTTGCCACCCTCCAATCCTCCGGTACCATTCCTGAATCTCTCCCAATGCCTATACTTGGATCAGCAATGAAACAGTAAAGGGCAAAAATCATGATGTTGGTAACTGCTCTCCAAGTAGATGAAAATCCATTGACAATTTATTGCCTGGGGACATTTAAGTCGATTCTTCGTGCACTTCAGGAGCTCAGCTACTAAATCTATGTTCTGTCAGGCAGAGTAACTTTTGAGGTACCTTGTAAAGGATCCTGAAGGATCAGGTAGACTGTACTTTATGGGTAACCCTACAAAGATAGGTGGAGGGGGCCGGTAGTGTTGAGGAAGCAGGGAGTCTGCAGAAGGACTTGGACAGGTTGGGAGAATGGGCAAAGAAGTGGCAGATGAATACAGGGTAGGGGAGTTTATGGTCATGCACTTTGGTAAAAAGGAATAAAGGTGTAGAATATTTTCTAAACAGGGAGCGAATTCTGAAATCGGAGGTGCAAAAAGGGACTTGGGAGTCCAAGTGCAGGATTCTCGAAAGGTTAACTTGCAGGTTGAGTCAATAGTAAGGAAGGCAAATGCAATGTTAGCATTCATTTCAAGAGGACTAGGATATAAAAGCAAGGATGTAATGCTGAGGCTTTGTAAGGTGATGACCGACCATATTTGGAGTATTGTGAGTAGTTTTGGGCCCTGTATCTAAGGAAGGCTGTGCTGGCATTGGAGGGGGTCCAGAGGAGGTTTATGAGAATGATCCCAGGGATGAAAGGGTTAATGTACGAGGAGCGTTCGATGGCGCTGGGCCTGTACTTGCTGGAGTTTAGAAGGATGAGGGGGGATCTCATTGAAACCTACTGAATATTGAAAGGCCTGGATTGAGTGGACGTTAATGGGATGTTTCTAGTAGTGGAAGAGTCTAGGACCAGAGAGCACTGCCTCAGAATGAAAGGATGTCCCTTTAGAACAGATGAGGAGGAATTTCTTTCACCAGAGGGTGGTGAATCTGTGGAATTTATTGCTACAGACAGCTGTGGAGGCCAAGTCATATATTAAGTTTTTTCCATTGTAATAAGACTAAAGGCAGACAAGTCACTAGGTCCTGATAGCCTGCATCTAAAGGTTTTCAGGGATGTGATTGCAGAGATGGTGGAGCCATTGGTTGGAAGTTTTTCAAAACTTCAAGTGGATTGGAAAACTGCAAAAGTGATTCCATTGTTTAAGAGGGGGAGACAATAAATGGTTAATTGTATAATAAATCTTAGCTTCTGTTGTTGGCAAGGAAGAAATTGCTAGTTACTGAGGGAAGCTTGCTCTAATCAAATAAAGTCACATGGTTGTATGAAAGGTAAATCATGTTTGACAGTTGAGAATGTAACAAGCAGAGTTGATGAGAGGAACCTGTAAATGTAATGTATTGGGAATTTTTGGAGGCATTTGATAGGGTGAGTATTTGCATGGATTGAATTTTGGTTATCACACAGGTGTTGGAATAAGCAGTTCTTTTGCAGGCTGGGAATTCTTAGCTCACCAATTTATTTATATTAGGACCTGGAAGAGGATGAAGAGTGTATAGTATATAGGTTTGCTGAAATGAATCTAAGAGGGAGGACATGTTGCAATTAAGTTTATTAAGACTCTGTAACAGGATATAGATGGGCTGACTGGGCAAAAACTTGGTAAATAGAGCTTAATGTGGAAAAGTGTGAGCTATTCACTTTGGTAAGAGGAATCTGAAGACAGACCATTATCCAAGTGGAGGAAGGTTCCAGATTAGTGAAGTATAGTGTGATCGAGGTGTTCATTTGCCTGAATTGCAAAAAGTTAGTTGGCAGGTGCAGCAAGTGGTTAGGAAGTCAAATGGTGTATTGGCCTTCATTGCAAGAGGGCCTATAGGAGTCTAGAAATGGAGAAATATTGTTAAAATTGTACTGGTGAGGCCACACCTGGAGTACTATGCACAGTTCTGGTCCCTTTATTTAAGAGATGATATAGCTGCATTGGAAGCAGTCCAAAAGAGATTCACCAGGCCAGTTCCTGGGATGAGTGAGTTATCTGATCATGAATGGCTAAATAGATTGAACTCCAAAGAATATACATTTAAAGAATGAAGAATTATCTTATTGAAACATGTAAGATCCTGACAGGACATGACATGGTAGATAGCAATATATCCATGAGTTGGAGAATCTTGAATGAGAGGACATGATTGCAAGATTATGTCAAGGCCATCTAAAATGGAGTTGTGCAGGGATTTCTTCTCAAGGGGTGGTGAATCTCTCAAATTCTCTATGCTGGAGGTAGTGGAGACTAGATCATTAGAGCTATTTAAAGAGGAAATTGATAAATTTTTGAAAGATGGGGGATATGGGGAACTACCATTGTAGAAGAGTTGATGCCTGGGGCAGATCAGCCATGATCCTATTGAATGGTGACCAGGCTTGAGGGCCCAAATGATTTGCTCCTGTCCCAATGTTTTTATGTAGCATGTTTGTGCTCTCTTGCTGCCACAAAGATTCCAACATTCAAGTGGCCAGAACATCACTGGCTTGGGTTGACCAGCAAGTTCTGACTTCTTCTTTATATTGTGCACTTCTGTTCATATTCAGTTTGTTACTGCTCCACATATAATTTGGGCTCCAAATTAGCCATTACTACACCAAACTTCAAAGGTGGAATGAGAGGGAGAAAACTTTGGACTAGATTTTTTTAATAACTTGCTGGGGGTGGGGGCAGCTTTAATATAGAACTGAAAAATTGGGCATAATAATAAAAAATGAATAATTTCACTGATGTGTATCCAAATTGGGCTTAACTACCCTGCCTGTATTGTTGTCCATGGTGGTGCAGAATGGCAAGTTTTAGATCATCAATAGTAAACTATCTCCAATCAGTTTTTGGATTAAAAATAATGATGCTGGTATTTAAATAGAAAATTTAGTCAAAATGCTACCATTATTTGTTGATTAATGCTGTGAAACAGAAACATTTCATCACTGACTAATCTTTGATGCTCCATCACTTCATCTTGAGGTTGTCCTTCAGATGTAGAACCTTATGCTGTGGTTTATTATATTAACCATAGGAACAACAATATTCTTTTGTATGAACACAGGCCTGCACTCAAACTGAGCTAGAAGATGCACTGACAAGCAAATTGAACTGATGAAGCATTTTTACATGCTGATCATAAGAATTTTCTATGACAGAATATATAACATGCCTCTCAACATGAGATGGTGATTTTAAGGACTCTTGTACAGTAGGATTAATGCAGTATCAACTTTTTCTGCTTTGTTATAACTTGTTAGATTAAAAAATATTTTTACAATAAAACTTCAGTATCTATGCATGAACATGATGCAATAATAACCCTTTTGAAATATCACAAATACAATGTTGTACATCTTTGACCAAAGGTAATTGATTTCTCTGAAGATTTTAAGCAGTACATTTTTGGTAATGCTGAGATGTTTGTACTGCAGGTGTTGCACACAGGGCTTTTGAAAATGATATTGATGCCTTATTGAACTTGAGGGAGTTCTTTAATTATATACCGCTGAATAACAAAGATCCAGCTCCAATAAGAGAATGTCAGGATCCATGGTAAGTAAAAAATCTGCTTTGCACTCCATCCTGCTCTCTTTAAATTTGATTTCTAAAAACTGAATTCCCAGTATTCTAGTTGCATCTGTCTATTGACATTGATCATGCATAGATAAGGTGGATGGTCATAGTCTTTTTCCCATGGTAGGGGAGAAGATTTGAGGTGAAGCAAAAAAGATTTAAGGGAGAGCTGAGGGGCAAGTTTTTCCACACACAGAATGGTGGGTATATGGAACGAACAGCTAGGGAAAGTGGTAAAGGTGGGTACAGTTGCAGCATTTAAGACATTTGGACAGGTACGTAGATGGAAAAGATTGAGGGATATGGGGCAAATGCAGGGAAGTAGAACTAGCGCAGATAGACACTGGTTGCATGGACAAGTTGGGCCAAAGGGCCTGTTTCCATGTTGTATAACTCTGACAATGCCTCATTCTGATTTGAAGATTAGCATTTTGTATTTGCTCAATGCAGTTTATCTACTACACTACAACAGATCACAGAACTGTCTTTGAAAGAATACAGACCTTTCCAAAATGTTCCATGTGTCACTTTTTTGTGTAAAATATAAACAGCAATTGGCCTTAGCAGTAAAATAGTTAAATATCTGGTTAAATATAGTTAGCTATTATAAGCGTAATACATTCTCTGTAAGCAATACTATAGGAACATTTGACTACATTAATATTGTTTACCAATGTTGGGAGATGTTTGAGAGAATGCATGCAGAGAGATTAGAATGGGAGCAGCACTCGGGTGGCCAGCTCATCACAGGATTTTGTCCAGGAATAAATACGTGATAGACCAAATAGAAAAAATGAATTTTAAAAAAGGTACTGGAAATAAAATTGTAAAGTTGTTATCAAACTGCCTGCAAAGGCCATTAAATGCAACTCTCTTATTGCGCAAGTACAGATTTGAGCAGTGACTGGATCTTCTTTATAATGGGCATCACACTGTTGAAAGAGGTCAATAGATTTTTTTTTATTAAGGGAAATAGAGGAAACACTGGAAAATGTGGCTCTTGTAGTGATTAGACAGGATCTGCTGGAGCAGCAGAAATAACTTGAGGGTTGACCAAACTACTGTTCTGTTGAACATTTTGCTGCTGGTATTTTCAGGATAGAAACTTATTAAATATAGTCTGACTAGAAATATGACTGAAAATGGAATTACAGTATCTTCCATTGTACAATAAATGAAATTATATGTCTATTTCATTTTTAAAGAGGTTGTATGTTGAATTTCCTGATAACTCTTTAAATATGCAAGTCTGCCCTCGTGTGGCTGTGGGGGTAGTTTCTCCAGCAAGTAATGGAATGGTCTTTCCTTACCAGTTACAAATGAAAGGCTGTCATCTAGTGGCCATATTGAATTGTGCACCCTTACCAGACCACAAGAAATTTTGGAGAGAACCCATTTTAATTCTCTTTCAAAAATTCATGTTTTTCTAATACTGATATCTTATGGATGTATTATTCACTTGAATGAGTACTTTGACTGTAAATATGCTATATGTAACAGCAGTCACATTTCTACTTGGGCAAATAAATAATTTTGGACAAACTCCTGAACCCATGCTATAGTTTCATGTGTCTCCCGAGATTTGAGATTTTTGCCTTCAAAGTGTAATATTGATGTTAAACTACAGAACACAAAACTGAAGTGTGCTTTATATTTTCTGCAAGGAGTTAACTATTATAACAATAATACTGCTGAAAATATTGAGTTACTGCATTATATGTGTTGTGGTTGTGACTAAATAGCTGGAGTTAATTTTAATGTCTGATCTCTTAAGTCTTTATATTCGAAATTTATACTGTACAGAAGTATACTGAAACTCTAAATTCTAATAGAACAATGCCTGTTTGGGTGGTATTTGAAGCACTTATTGCTTACCTATGCTGCCTGTGTTGCAGTACATCCTAACAACCTGTGAGATGTGTCGACCTGAGTTTTCCTCTTTATGGCTAAATTTAATGATCTTAGAGGTGAAAACTGATTGTTTTGCTGAACTAATGTAGAATGATTTAGCAAAAATCATTGTCTTGGTGTTTCCCTCGACCAATTTTTTAAAGACTTAAATGTGCTTTTGATTATGAAAGGGGCAAAATTGTTGAAGTAAATATATTTGTTTTCCATTGTTCAATACAAAATTAATGATATTGTAGAAATGTATGGATCGGCTAAGGACTGCAACCATGGATGTATTAAATTTTGCAGATTAGTACAATATTTGAATTACCCAATTAATAAAGCTTATTGATGTTCAGCAGGAAGTTATTTTAAAACCCAGTCTGGCAGAATGATTTGGATATGCAGTGTAGTGTGAAATCGAGCTGCATAGCTAGTAATGACTAGAAGGGAGTTATGGTAAATGCTATTGGTATGATTGGCAGCTGTCCACCTTTTCAAGAATAAAATGTTGGGTACACTTTTGTCCCTGGTAGAAATATCTTTTTGGCTTGGTTATAAATCTGATTCCAAATTTTCTGTTAATGCAAGTAGGCAATAAAACAAAGTGCTAGAAAATCTCAGCAGGTTGAGCAGCACTTTCTGTCCATTTCTCTTTCCGCAGTTGGTTGCTGAGTGTTTCTGGCATCTTTTGTTTTATTTCAGATTTCCAGTATCTTCAGTATGTTGCTTTTGTACAAAAGTAGGAAGCTGGATGAACAACAGTGAGAACATTTTAAAAATAAAAATTCTGAAAGATGTTCTTGTGTGAATGTGCAATTTAATGTAGGTAAGTGTGAAGTTAAGCAACTTAAAGAACAAAGGAGTAGATATTAGAAATGCAATTAACAGATCGAGGGTTGGGGACATAATCCTCTGAAAGTGCAAGTCTAGGTAGATGAGCTCAATTTTTATTAAAACTATTTTGAGCTTTATATAGTATTCAGGATTAAAAGAATAACTAAATTGCACAAAATATTAGGAGCCCACAAAGAAAACCTTGTGCAAAACTTTTCATGCTTATCCACCACAATTGTCACAGTACATATGATTGAAGCATGAATTTACCACTATATTATAAATGGTTGACATATTATAAGAAAGTAACTTTTTTTTTGACTTTTGCTCTTTTTCTGTTTATAAAGTGACCGGTTGGTACCAAGCTTGGATACATTGGTTCCCCTTGAATCGACAAAGGCGTATGATATGTTGGATATTGTCCATGCGGTAAGGAGCTTTTTTGTTTTAACTTGGTATTACTGTAATCCAGTATTCACACTTACAAAGCAGCATATGGTCAGACTTTTTATCATGACAGATGGGAAAGCCCAGTCTCTGCCTTGTCATCACATTGATCTAGCCTCAGCAACTTTAAGGTGGACAGTGCTTGATTATTCCATACCCTTAATGAAACAAGTGCTTTCTGGCATAACCTTAATGATCTAGCTCTAATTTAAAATAGTCACCTACGGCACAATCAACAGCACTCACAATTCAGAATTCAATTATCCCCACAGGGACTTAAACAAAAACCTTGATTGACATGGAGAATGAGGTAAAGTAATTGAGGTAGTCATCCATTCTGGGCAAACTTGAAAATGCCCATTTTGACAGGAAGGTAAAGTAGAATACTTCTTGGTGAGATTGCAGGTAAATTTGGTATTTAGTACAATGTAGGGATACTGTGCAGAAATTCCAGATTAACATGAAAATACACCCAAGTAATTGAGATGTGTGGAACAATGGCCTTAATTGCAAGAGGGTTGGAGCAGAAGAGAAAAGACCTCTTGCAAAGATAAGAGGTGATCTCATTAAAACAAACACATGATGCATAGTCTGTCAAGCCCTCAGAGCCCATTTCTTCTGCTGAAGAGTCTAGAATTAGTGGATAGTGGGTCATCAGTTTAGAACTGGGTTTTGGAGAACTTCCTTCAGTGGGTTTGGTGGGGTGGGGGGGGGGGGGGGGGGGAAAGAGGGAGGTGGGAAACATGAATTGCTGGAATTCTTTATCCTGCAAGCTGTGGCTCTGCAGTCAATGAGCATGTTGAAGATTAATAGATTTTGGGCCTCTGCAAGACTGGAGATGGGATGTGAACATTAATGAATGAATGCCATGATCTTGTCATCATGTCTTGATGGCTGTATGGTGTATTTTTTGTTTTTTCTTAAACGTTGGATTCATAATTCAGTCGTGAACAGAAGTGAATTGAAAATAAGGGGCAAAGAAGGTTCATGAAAAAAATTAGCATATGGCAAAAGGAAAAGCTGCAAGTCTTCGGAATAAGTAATGAAACAGTAGTGAAAATAATTAATGTTACTATCCCAAAAGTCAGTCACCTGATCTGGATGGGATCTGACCAATGGTACTGAAGTTTAAAAAAAAAATGAAATTGTGGAGCTTTGTTCATAATCCTCTTCAGGCATGAGACTTGGGGAATATTATATCCTTGTTCAAAAAAATGTGGGTGAAATGTAAATGTGGCAATTGAAGCCCCTTTTGCTTAGAAATGAAAAACATTTTTGAGGTGTTATTGTGGAACATAATTAGACTGGGAAAACATTAAAGTTAGCACGTTTGTTAAGGGCAAATTGTATTTGACTGACCTTGATATGAGGGTTAAATTAGCTAATGAAGATTGGAATATAACAAACTCCAAAAAGTGATGTAAAAGGCAGGTCTAAATTTACTAAATAAAAAGAAAATAGAAATTCATGCAGCATATTCCACTGCCTTTATTTAAAAAAAATATATACTTGTTGAAGCAGACTCAAAGAACTTTCAGAAGTGAATTAAAAATAAGAGCCAGGACAGATGCAAGACCAAATGCCATCTCCTGTGTTATCATTCTAAGTTACTTCATTATTTTGTTGAAACTGTACTGTACACTCCTCCACAGTAACGTATCCTGAGGTGCAGTATTCAGCACGAAATGTAAGAGGCCTGGTGGGATCTGATTTATTCTCTGCAGCTGCAGCATAACTTCCAGTTCATGTGGAAGAAATGCCAACAGTTCCTTTGCTTTAGTTGGTGTACTTGGCTCCTAGTTTTGTGATTACAATTCTTTAATCATAAATAATGGATATGCAGAGGGATTTATCAGGGTTTAGAAATATTTTATATTTTAACTACTAGTAGTCACTTTTTCCCAGGATTATTGGTTAATTATTCATGGTTATCATAGTGGGTGGTCCTTCTCGAATCCTGAAAGAACACTGGACATTAATCAGACCCTAATAATCTAATTTCCTGGCAATCAGTTGCATAGGACTCTCTCTAGCATGTTTAATATAATTCCTGTGAGGACCATAATGTTCAATATGCAGCCTTGTTTGGATTTGATCATAGTTTCAAGCTCTGAAAATGTTTACTGGTTTTACAAGAAGTATTGAATTGACTTTAACGTGCACCATAGTTTTTAAAAAAAAACTCCTTTTTAAATTCTGTTTTAGATTGTGGATGAAAGAGAATTTTTTGAGCTTATGCCTAATTATGCAAAGAATATTATTATCGGATTTGCCAGAATGAATGGAGGCACAGTGGGAATTGTGGGTAATCAGCCTAAAGTGGCTTCAGGTGAGTGCTTTGAGGCAGAGAATACATAGCTTAATGACATTACCTCACCTTCATCTCCTCCCTTATTGTCCAGGACCCCAATACTCCTTGCTGTGGAGCAGCAATTTAGGTACCTTTTTCCAATTTGTAAGATGGCATTGACTTGTTATAATGTGATCTCCTTGAGATGAGGAAAACTAAATGCAGATGAAGTAACTGCTTTGCAAAGTCTCTAGTCAGTCCCCAAGGCTGATCTTGAACTTCGTTTTGTCACTTCAGTTCTGCATCCCACTCCCACCTCTGTCATTTGTACTGTTCCAACGAAACTCAATGTAGTTCACAGAACAGCATCTCTCTTCTCCCACTGTGGCTGTTCCTCTGTGGTTCCAATTCAAGTTCTCTTGAATTCCACTGACACACCATGGTGTTTCAGCTCTCACACTGGGGAGCCTGCACTGAAGTGCCCGGTCAAATAACTGGGAAACAAATTTTTGGGAGCAAGAAATGAATTTATAGCATCTACGTTTAATGCGTTATAGAATATTGTCTTAAATGGGCATTCTTTTCTAAGGGTATACCCCCTAGTTCAGGATTCTGAGAGGAGTCATCCTGTCAGCATCTACCAGGTTAACCCATCTGAGAAACTTGTGTCCATAAAAATCACTTCAAGTACCTTTTATCCCAGGAGTGAAACTAATGAACAGCTTCTGAACCCGGCATTTGATTTTCAGTAACCTTGATAATTTGCACTTTAAGGTGCAAGGAATCTTAAACTTGGATTTCTGTTTCTCTGCCTCTTACTGTTACTTGACTTCAAATTCTAAGCTCCTTGCCACCTAGTGATTGCTTTCTGTTGCCCTTTACTCAACTCTATTGATATCCTCTCCCTCACTGGAAATTGTCTATTTTTTAACAAAATAAAGAATAGGAATAATGAGAATTGTTCATTTAAGACGAGGTTGTTATTTTATTTATCTTTTTAGGTTGTCTGGACATTAATTCTTCAGTTAAAGGAGCTCGTTTTGTCAGATTCTGTGATGCGTTTAACATCCCTATCATTACATTTGTGGATGTGCCTGGATTTTTGCCAGGTAAAAACTAAAAATAATGTAATGTAAGCTGCTAGAATCTGTTTCTTTCTCATGTTCAACAATGGTTCAAATTGATCACACTTCCACTGTGTTACTGCCAAACAAGTACTGTGCCGCTATTTATAGAGTCTAATTTGTGGATCTACGTATATTTGTTAGGGCAAGTCAGAGCAGCATTTCTGTACTTTGATAATGAACTCCAAGGCCCTAATTTTAATTACCCAACACAAAAGCTCCAGCTCACAACCTTTTATTTGTTTTAGTGTACATGTATTTAGAAACAATCCTCAGTTGTACTTAGAGTTGGTAACTTGTGTTTTACTTATCAGCCTGTTGGATAATTTGGACACTGTGTAATGTTCCACTAAGTTATGTTATTACTCCACTTGGATGTACTGCTTTGAAATTGTATGGAGCAATTGTCCAATGTTGACTTATTAAAAAAAAAGTACCTTTCTCTTCAGATTGCGGAGCAGCTGTTGCCAACTGGAACAAGAGTTCACTTATTTCATAACTTAGCCACAAGCAATTTTTAAACTGGATCTAAGGGTTTTCGTTATGATGGCAGTCCAGTCCTTGTGATCTCAATCCTTTTCCATTTGTGCTGAACAATCTACACTTAAAGCTCCGCTTCAGTGCTGATTCACATGAACCCTTCTGCAATATTTTGTTGCCTCCTATTAAAGTGGAAATGCCTGGCCTGCTCATCAGCATCAGAATTGGAAAAAATAATATTAGTACTTAAATGAAATCCTTGGGCACATCTGAGAAAGTTCTTTACCTGAAGTATTGGCCTGGATTTTACAGTGGAAAAATAAGTGTGGCTTATTTTTAAAGTAAATCAGGGTAAACCAATGTGATGTCTGCATGTTTTTAACATGGAAATCAGGAGGTTGATGTCAGAGTTGCCCTATATCTTAGTGTAGCTTTCTTCTCTAAAAACTAATACTAGTTCTTTATCAAAAGATTTAGCATCAGAGCACATGGAGTGCCTCAAGTTGCAATATTTAACCACTTATTAACTTTTCCTGAAAGTAAAAGTATGACGCTAGGCTATTTTGGCTTAAGTCAAACTGTTCTTAAAATTAATGTGGTATTTCATTCTTTAATGATTTGTGATATCTCGATCTCTCTCTACCTTAATCCCATCTTTCATTTGCTGTAAATTATTTAATCTTGAATAAAGTATTTTAACTTGCACTTACTTCATCCTTCAGATTTTACAAGACTTTGAAGTGATAGAAAATTACAAGGGCTCCTTGGGTTAAGAATGACCTGACTTACAGAAATACAACTTTATACAAATTCTCCCATATACTTAAAGCATTTTTCAGGCTAGTAATAATAATGTTTCATGGTATTCATTAATGATATTCGTTAATGATTGGATGCAGTATATATTCCATTAGTTTAATTATAGGTAATTAGGTTATTCAATGAAACAAAAGAATTATAGTGAGTGTATGTAGAGCAATATGATATGGTTACTATAGAAAACAGATGTTTCTGATTTAGAGAAATTGGCTTACAGACTGTTCTCAGGAACAGAACACTTGCATAATCTTGACTGCTTCTTGTCACCTGTAGAGGGCACCATGCCAAAATGGATTTCTAATCACATGTTCCTGAGCAAAGCCCAGTACATTGAAAGGCTGACTGTATTTAAGTATATTTTTTTATTTATAACAATTGTTTCATTTAAATATGTTCCTTGAACATGCAGGAACCAGCCAGGAATATGGTGGAATAATCAGACATGGTGCAAAGTTGCTTTATGCCTTCGCTGAGGCAACAGTCCCCAAAATTACAGTGATCACTCGAAAGGTAAGATAGTCTAAAGAAGACCTGCCTGATCAGTGTGGCCAATATAGGGTCTACTTCAGAAAAACATTTGGTAAACTTTAATGGATGAGTGCTAGAAAAGCTAATTTTGCATTCTAAACAGAACTGCTGTGGCCAAAGAACTTATGTTGCTAATCACTATTACTGATTAGTGCAATATGTAGAATGGCCACTGCATTGGAAATGTTCCTCCCATAGCAAATGTTTTGTTCTAAACTAATTTTATTAACTTGGTGTTGAAGTTTGATCTCAGCTAATCAAAATGCAACTTTTTTTTTCCCCACAAAGGGTACTCTCAATAATGTTGCAATTATGTATTCAGTAAGTTAGTTGGTGCAGTATAAATTCTATTCAACATATACAGCACCTGCCATGTCATATGTCTAATTATATGCAGGTTTCACTGTAAAGCAGCATTATTTTATGCAAAATCCCCAGACTGATATTACTTAAATATGAATCTCCATAGTGGGATGGCCTTAACCTGTCATTTTTTCCCCCACACAGCCTTTGCATTTACTAGAGAAAGTGTTTGTGCATCCCTTGGTATGTGATCTTGACCTTGAAATGTCAGTCTGCAACATTTTGCTTGTGGACTGGAAAAACAACTTTAGGGTAGATGAAATGCTAGCTTTTACCGAGTTGGTGATGCAAAACAGTCGTGATGTAGGGTTTCTTCCCGAAATGTTGACATTTCCTTCCCTCCCACAGATGCTGCTTGACCCACAGTTCCTCTAGCAGATTGTTTGTAGCTCTAGATTCCAGCGCCTGCAGTCTTTTGTCTTCACCACTCCATGGTTGAAGCCTGTAGACCAGAATTTTGCAATGAAGTAGTTGTTTAGAAAGAAACATGACAACAACCACTACACTATTTTGCAGAGTTCCTTCTGTAGAATGAATGACTGGCTCATGGGCAGTGTACTGTGACACAGAGATTCTGTCTGTATGTGAAGGATCTGATTGGTGGGCCATTCCCACCACCAAGCGATACATTGGAGCTTGGTTGAAGTTCTGGGGAAGAGGTGTTTTACAAAGTAACTTTAACAGTCTGCTTAGGAAATCACAGAATCTAGTATCATCATTTTCTGTAAGACCTTCAGGATGTTCTGTGCAGCCTATTACCTGACTGACCTGCTGTCAATGATGTTTCTCTGCAAAGACTTCTGAGATGCAAGTGACTGGGCTGCTCCAAATAAATGTCCTGCAGTGGGGTCACACTTTATCTGGAGCTTTGTGCATCACATCTTGTGTATGGGACAGACATGCATCTAAACTCAAATGCACCATTTTGCTTAACATTCATTCCTCCAGAGAACTGGATTTCTGTGGATTGAGGATGCCCCATTGAAGCTGGATGTATGTATGTTCCTGAGGTGGAATAGGTGTATTTCTACTTTGTAATTTGCATTCTTTAACACATACCTTGTGACTGAGGGAGGGGAGAGAGAAACATTTAAAGAAATACGATAAACATAACAAAAATTGATCACCTTTGTCTGTGTTTCTGCTGGAAATTATTTTAATTCATGAACAGCATTCACGAAGACCCTAAGACTTTTTAACTACTGGTCATTCCCATGCCAGCATTGATGTAATAACAAATTAACACTGCTGTAGCCTGCACAATATCTTTTGAATGATGTCCTTTCCTTGACAGGCTTATGGTGGTGCATATGATGTGATGAGCTCCAAGCACTTAAGAGGAGACTTGAACTATGCTTGGCCAACAGCTGAGGTTGCAGTTATGGGAGCTAAGGCAAGTGACATCACTGCATATTCATGCTTAAGGCTATAGATAGATGAATGTTCTGGATATCATATTCCAGGTCCTTTGATAGTAAAGATAGTTAGTCACAATAAAACCTGCTAGAGTTTGAGATCTAATTTGTAAAAATTGATGTTGTGAAATTTAAATTTCTTGCTGGGACAAACATTAATATAGTACATGCCAATAATAACCTGCCAGACTTTTACTCAAAATGGTGAATATCCTCTTCCTTTTCCCTTCTGAACAAGTCAGCATTTGACCAATTTAAGGGCCATGCAAGCTCCAATAGATAGTTGCAGCTTTAAAATTATCTGTGAAACAAAAATACAGTGAAGGTGGTTCTACACACATCACTGCTTGTATTTCCCTCCATTAACCCTCAAATTTAATAGCAAGTCCACATTTGATCCAATGTGTTCACCTTTATTTAAATTTTGTTTTTTTAAGTAAAATGTAGAAGTTAGTATTGAGTTGTGCACCTTGTGCTGTGCCCACTGGAACAATGTGACCTTTTATTCATTGTTAGGGAATGGTCTATAAATGAGTAACAGACCAAAGAATGAGTTGATTGGATGTCTTGTATAGTTAAATTAGTTTAATCTACTATTTCTATGCCAGGAATGAAGAAATCATTCTATAACTTTTGCAGAATCGGAGGTTACTCTGGTACATTGTTTGTGGGAGGATAGTTATCTGAAAGGAATTGAGTAGGAGGCTGTCAAAAGATAACTGGATGGCTACTTTCATGGGAAGAAAATTCTTTGTTTGAAGGAGGCATCAAGGGAATTTGATTAAACAATATTACTACTATTGGAAATTTGGATCTTTATCATTTTCCATATTTCTTCCAAAGGGTGCTGTGCAGATTATCTTCAAAGGGAAGGGAAATGAGGAGAAAGCAGAGGCAGAATATGTGGAGACCTTTGCAAATCCATTCCCTGCAGCTGTGAGAGGCAAGTTGTACATATTCTAAATATATTTGACTTAGAAATTCTGCTTATTATTGCTTTGTTGCAATTTGCCTAAACTGGCAGACCACACAATTGTGTAATTTATGTCCAACAATAATGGTTTTTAAAAAATATACTGTAAGGGAAATAAATTACCACTGGAATTTCTGCTGCTAATTGAACTCATTTGCAAGCCATCAGAGAGGCTTTAAAATTGAAACTGGTTCTTTTGAGCACAAGACATTTGAACAGATTTGTTTTATTTTTTGGTTTTTCTTCTAAATTGAGTCTCTTGGGTGACCCAAGAGTTTTCGACTCTTTCATATGCTTAAATCAGTTTATCAAGTTACTATTTAAGTTTTAAAAAAATTACACTGTTTTAAAGCTCCTTGAAGCACTAGTTTATGAATCATTGCTGCATTTGGTGATATGCAAATGTGTTTGGAAACTGAGAGAAAGCATTTCATTATAGGTGCTCTTCATGCTAGAATCAGCAATTGGAAATTACCTCTAAGGCTCTGGAGTATTTTCTTTAATGAAGATTTATAATATGTAATTACTTAAAACAGAAGATCTCAAACATAATAGATGGTGAGGAGCAATATGCTACTTGATATACCATGATTTGAGGGCATTAACTGTCTCCAGAGCAGGACAAATGTCTACTCTCCCATCTTCCTCTTTTTAAATTGTATAGAGCTCAGTTCTGTTCATAAATTCATGTTATTCGGTATATGGAAAAAAATGTTTTATTAATTTTAATGTTAAATCAAATCTGTTGTGCACTTTGCCAAGGCAAAACTTACTTTGCTCAAAAGCTCAAACATATTCTTCTCAGTCTGCAATGGGCTGAACTTGGTCTGTTATTTGAGCACTTCTGAAAGGATCAAAGAAAGATGCATAACATTAATCTTTGCCACTGCAGATGTAGAAGTAAGTGTGGAATGAGACTGATGGAATTATACAAAGCTGCCATAAAAGGATTGAATGGTTTCTGTTATAAGAAGATTAGAAATACTCAACACTGATTCATCTAAGAAAATATCACTTTATATTTCCTTACAGTAGAAGGTTACTAATCTTTGGAGTCTCACATTCCTAAACCTTGGACAGGAAAAATGCCTACTGTGTCAAAAAGATGCTTTTACGTTAATGAAGTGGAACTTGCCTTCAAGATCGAATGACGATGTGCTTGTGTTCCTTGCAGGCTTTGTTGATGATATAATTCAACCAGCAACCACACGAAAGCGTATTTGTCGAGACCTCGAGATGCTGGCAAACAAGAAACAGACCAACCCTTGGAAAAAACATGGCAATATTCCTTTGTAAAACACAAACCTTCAGGATTACAAGATAATGGCATGGGAAAATTTTCTATTTGAAAGGATTGAATTGTTTTAATGGATCAAAGGAACTGCAGGAACCGTAATTTTTTTTAGGAATAACTTTGGAATTAACAAAATAAATTGTTCTTGTGAAGTTATTCTCCTTGCCTTTATTGATCAATGTTAAATAAGTACAGGGTTAAATAAGTAAAGGGCAAAATGTTTAGGCTGACAAGTTGAGTACACTGTCATCAGATGAGTAGGCAACACTGCAGTAAATGTGACTTGAACCTTAACTTTGAATTAACCACCTGATAGGAACTGGGTGGCTTTGGATCATGCACTTGTTTCATGCCCAATATTTTACAATTATTTTAATGTCAGACATGAAAAACCACACTACTGACTTGTCAGAATGTTTTTGACATCAGAAAATATAGTATAGGTCCATCACACATCTAGGAAATCATTAATTTTGATAAAATTAAATACATGTTCATAGTTAAGTATCAATGGGAATTTGTTTAAAATGTCAACCACCTGTGCTTTTATGACTTACATGATATTAGCTTTCAACTTGGCAAAAAATCAAATTGTTATACTGTCAGCATCCAATGTTTGCACAGAAGCCTTAAGCTTCAATAGTTTTAATTGTAAACAGTTTGAACATAAATACATGAGGAAGATATAGCAAACTGAATTAATGTTTCATTTCTCTTAAACCAAGGGATCAACATTGTTTCCAAGGTAGAAAACTTATAAGACATGAGTGTGCAGAGGAATATAGATGGGTTAAATGAGCAAATATCAAGTAAGTGAAGTACAATGGGAAATATTAAAACTATCAAAATGATGAGAGATTGCACATTTCTGAGAGAGGGATCATGGTGCCTTCATTATTTGCAAAAACAGTAAGCAGGTGAAGTGAGCAAATGGGAGAAAAATGTTATTGTTTATTGCTTGGGGAATTGAATACAAATGGAGGGAGGTTATATTCCAGTTATCTAGGGCATTAGTGAGACCACATCTGAAACACTGTACAGTTTGGACTCATTTAAGGAATGATGTTAATGCATTGAATACAGTTCAGATGATTTAAGAAACATACTTGGAATGGATGGGTTACCTTCTGAGGAATAATTGGGCAGGTTAGGCTTGAATCCACCGTTGTTTGAAGGGAGGGTAGACTTAAATGAAACATGTAAGATCCTGAAAGACCTTGATGGGATGG
This sequence comes from Pristis pectinata, assembly GCF_009764475.1. Taxonomy (NCBI): domain Eukaryota; kingdom Metazoa; phylum Chordata; class Chondrichthyes; order Rhinopristiformes; family Pristidae; genus Pristis; species Pristis pectinata. The sequence continues at coordinate 68,530,852 of NC_067410.1, forward strand.
ATGTGAAGCAGCTGTTTCACTTGTGGGGGGGGGGGGGGGGGGGGGAGAGAGTATAAAACTAGGGTTAACTAAGAGGTTGTTTAAGACTGAAATGATGTGCAATTTTTTTTCTCCCTTGAGTCTTCAAAGGGTCGTGGATCATGTTGAAGGCAGAGGTAGACAGATGCTTTATAGGCAAGAGGGTAATAGGTTACCACAGGGAGACAGGAAGATGGAATTAAGGTTACAATCAGTTCCAGCATAATAAATTGTGGAGTGGGTTGGAGGTGCCCAGTGTTTCTTCTTTGATCTGATTCAAAATGGTGGTTTGTCGTTTAAATCTCACTAGACTGGAGATATAATCCAGCCTAATGCTAAAAGGAAATGCTGCATTGCCAAAGGTGACTTCTAAATTTAGAATATCAAACCATGACTTATTTAGCCTTAGATAGGGAAGATTCTCAAAATACTCTGAGAACACTTTTGCTCCTGCTGTCCTAATCAATATTTATCTCCAGATGTATCTCTAAAACACTATCTGATTGCAAATTGGGTGTACAGGGGGACATCAGATTAGTGAAAGTTCTTTACCTTGCTCTGTGATTTAGTATGAGGGTGAAGGAATTTGTTTCCCATTAATAGTCTGAGTGGAGCATTTTACCTTTCCTTTCAAGTGGCAATAGTTAGATCTGGAAAACGTACATCTCCAGCAACAACTTGTATGGAGCCTTAAATATATAAAAAAAAAGCTTTCAAAGACCCTTCGTTCATGGGAGCAATGTCTATCACCAAGACTTTTTGTATAGAAGACCAAAATCTTGGTGACATGCAAGTTTTAAGGACATTCTTAACAGGAGAAGCCATTTCTGTGGTTGAAATGTAGTGATTGAGGTCAAAGTGCAAAGGCTTTGACAAGGGAGGCTTCCAATGAGAAGGCTGAGGGGTAAAGGTGGTAGGGTGAGGCAAGGTTTTTCCCTTTTCTTTTAAATATGGTGGTTACTTGAGGGTTAGTAATGGCAATCAATGGAATGGTATGCTCCCTTGAAATGTGGGAGATAAGGTTCAAATGTCCCTGACAACTAAGTTTGCAGAAAGTGTCCCAGCTGCAGCTCTATTCAGACTGCGTGGATCAGCTGAAGCAGCAGTTGGATGCACTGAATGTCATAAGCTTCAGGGAGATGGTCGCACCACAGGTTCAGCCAGAGTGTAGATGGGTGACCACCAGGAGGGGAGGTCATTTGTTGCTCCTGAACTACCTATGTGCTGGAGGATCTCAGCAGGCCTGTGGGAGGAAAGAAATTGTCAACATTTTGGGTCAAAACCCTGCATTGCCTTCTCTTTATGCTGGCCATCTCACCTCTCCATTCTCAGTCCTGATGCAGGATTTCAACCCAAAACGTCGACAGTTCTTTTTCTCTCACAGATGCTGCATGAACCTGAGTTCCTCCAACACATTGTTTGTTGCTTCAGGTTCAAGCATCTGCAGTCTCTTGTCTTTCCTAGGTAGTGTAGGAATCCCCTGTGGCTATTCCCCTTTCTAACAGGTATACCTCTTGACATACTATTTGGGGGTGGGGTGGAGGGGATGGAAAGAAGCTGCCTCTCAGCAAAGCAGCAACTAAATTGGTGGCATCATGACTGGCTCTGCTGTACAGCAGGGAAGGAGAAAGTCTGGACATGCAGTAGGGATAGGGGATTAAACAGTCGTTTCTGTGGCTGTGAGTGAGACTCCATGAGAGGGAATGCATCCGAGGTCATAGTCCACATTGGTGCTAACGACTTAAGAAAGAAGGGAGATGTGGTCTCGTGATGGGAATATAGGGAGTTAAACTGAAAAGCGGGACAACATTGTAATCTCAAAATTATTCCCTGTGCCACATGCTAGTGAGTAGAGAAGTAGAAAGATAGGACACATGAATGTGTGGCTAAAGAATTAGTGCAGGAGGGAGGGTTTCAGGCATTTGGATCATTGGGATCTCATGAGGCAGGAGTGACCAGTACAAGAAGAATGGGTTGCACCTGAACCGGAGGAGGAAACATTGTCCTTGCAGAGAAGTTTATTAGTGCTACTGGGGAGAGATTAAATACATGAGGCTGGGCAGGATGCAGAATGACAGCACAGGACGTAGGGAGGCTGACACAAGTGTAGAAAATAGAACCAGCAAGTCCAGTGGGAAGAGTAGGCAAAGACTGGGAGGGAAGCATGAGCAGGCCAGTAGACTTAACAGCATTTATTTTGATGCAAGAAGCCTTGCGGACAAGACAAATAAGCTGAGGGTGTAGATCTGCACGTAGAACTACGATTTTGTTGCAATCACAGACATGGTTGAGGGACAGGCAGCTCAATGTTCGGGGGTATAGACATTTTAGGCATGACTAGGGTGTGGGTTGTTGCACTGCTGATCAGGGAAAGCATTATGGCAGTATTCAGGGAGGATCTCATGGAGGGATTTGCCAATGAGGCCACATGGGTAGAACTCAGGAATAAGAAGTGGGACTAAGAAAGTTGATGGGATAATACTATAGGCCTCCCAGTAGTCAGCTGGAATAAGAATAGATATGTAGGCAGATCACAGAAGGATGTAAAAGTAATAGGGTAGTTGTAGGAGGGGATTTGAACTTTCCCAATATCAACTGGGATTTGCCTTAGATGGGGATGAATTTGTAAGAAGCATTTGAGAGGGTTTTCTGAAGCAGTATGTAGAGAAACCAACTAGGGAGGGAGTTGTACTTGACCTTGGAACGAGGACAGGCAATTGGAGTGTATGTGGAGGAACACTTTGGGAACAGTGACCATAGTTCAGTAAGCTTCAAGGTAGTTGTGGAAAAAGATGAAGTTGGTCCTCGAGTTAGGACCCTAAACTGGAAAAGGCAGATTTCAATAACCTGGGAGTAGTAGAGGTGTTTAAAAGCAAGGTAGAGCTCAGAATTAGCATGTCCCAGTCACGGTAAAAGGCAAAGATGGCAAGTTAAGGGAACCCTGGTGAAAAAATATTAAAAGTTTGTGTCAGGTTTCGGAAATTGGTATCAAATGAGTCACTTGAAGTTTATAGGGGATGCAGAAAAGAATTCAAGAAAGAAATTAGGAGGGCAAGAAGGGGCCATGAAATGACCTTGGCAAGCAAGATTAAAACCTTTTATAAGTACATTAGAAGCAACAGGGTTGGTAAGGAAGAAATACCACACATTCAACTGTACTATCTTCCTATTTCTCGCCTCACTAGCAGGTGACACAGGGAGTAATCCCAAACTGACAACCCTGAAGGTCCTGCTTTGTAACTTTCTGCCCAAGTTCCCTTTGCAGGACCTGATCCCTCTTCCTGTTCATGTCATTAGTACCAGAAGGATCACAGTCTCTGGCTTCTCGTTTCCCACTATAGAATATTCTGTGCCAGCTCAGAGACATCTTTGACCCTGGCCCCAGGGTGGCAACCCAACACCCTGAAGTCTCATTCATGGCCACAGAAAAAAAAACTTCTGTGCCCCTGACTATAAAGCCCCGTCACTACAGCTTGCTTACACTTTGACCCTCCCCGCTGTACAAGAGAGCCAGTCACGGTGCCACCAATCTGGTCGCTGTTGTTGCTTTTCCCTGAGAGGATCTATGATCTTCGAAGAATAAAGGCACAGTTGACAATGGAGTTATTAAAAGTAGATGCAGAAGAGGTATGTATCGGAAAACCATAAAGATCTTAAGGTTTAAGGGAGTTGAGAAGACCACAGCAATGGGGAATGAGCATTTTAAAATCAAGGCATAGCTGGACCAGGAGCTGATGTCAGTCTGCATGCAAAAGATGAACATGACAGGTCAGTTTGGTACATGGGCCATAGAGTTTTGGATGCTTAAGTTGATGAAGGGTGGAAGATGGGAGGCACCAGAAAAGCACTGGAATAGTCAAATCTGGGAGGTAACAAAGGCAATGAATGCAGGATTTAGGTTCATAAGAGCAAAGGCTGGGAAGAGTCAGGTGGTGTTCTAAAAATGGGTAGATGTAATAATAGTGGAAATGTAGCCCTTCTCTGGGCCAAAGTTGATACCGAGATTGCAAATGGTCTGGTTTAGTCTCATGCCAAGATAGATAGATAGCCTGAGACTAGGAAACAGTTTGTAAAGGGACTGCCAAGCAGATCAGAAAAACAGCAGACAAGAATAAAATCTTGGGGATCACCAGAGGGAATTGGACAAGCATAGTTTTATTCTTCAAATACTTACAGGAAATTTCTGCCTGTCCATCACTGGGGGATTTTGAATAAACATCTGACAACTTGGTAGAGGAATGAAAACATGATGTGGTAAAGCTCAGCATTGCCAGCAGGCATGTGAAGACTGATGCTGTGCTTTTGGATGATTGCCCAGAAATTGGATTATGTGTTGTGTGTGTTAAAACATGGTTGCCTGCAGAGCCAATGCCAAATCAGGCACCCAAAATATGATGAGACAGCATTAATCTAGTTCTCACCTTCGAGATGTGGAATTGCGACCAGGATGAGCAGATTGGCACAGAGCAGATCCCACCACTTTGCTGCACAGCATTCAGAAGATCCCTTAAAAGGCATGTGACTGCCAGACAGTAGCGTAGGAGCACGGTTGGCAGCAGACTAGTCTGGAAGTACAAGTGGTGGTGAATTTGTTTGGCAAATTCACATTGGGATGTTATTAGTGACTGAAAGAACCATTCTGCCACTGTTGCAGAGGCAGGGGTGGGTTTGCAGGGAAGAGTTAGAAATGGGGTGATAATTTGAAGGGCCAAGTTTATTTTTAGAGGAATGGGATAATGATGAAAGCTTAGGGGGGGGGGGGGGGGGGGAGAAGGGATGTGGGGAAAGAGAGGAAACAGTATCAGCTAAAAGATCAGATCAGAAGTGGGTTTACACTTTAATGAGAATACTTTAAAATGAGGTTAAGTGACGGGTCTTATGAACAAAATTTCATTGTCTGCATATCCAAAAGTTTATGTAGGACTGTGGATTGAAGACTGGGAAGATTTAAGACAGGCTGTCGGTGGGAGATCAGAGAGAAAAATTTGAGTTCAAGGCTAGGCAGAGGATGTTTGGTCCACTGGGTTGAGAAAGGAGGAAATTGCAGAGGTAGATAATCTCAATGACAAAGGCCCTGAGCTCCTTTCACTAGTTGGAGAGGGTTGAAGAGACAAGGAAGTTAAGTGTTTGGCAGGGAAAAGCAATTAATTCAGGAAAATTATGTAATAAATTATATCACACCAGCACTGAAGCGTGAAAAACACAAATTTAGCCCCATATATACTTCCACTTCTCACGTCTATTAACTTTAATGCTAATTGTTGCAGTCTTCTAAAGAGATGAGAGGTAGAATCTGGGGGAAGTTGTTGGGAACACGGAGATAATAATAAAAAAAAATAGGATTAGTGTAAATGGGTGTTGATGGTCAGCACTGACACAATAGGTCAAAGGTCCTGTTTTCATGCTGTATCTCTCTATGACATGATTAATGCTAGGGCTGAGATTTAGGCACGGTTTCATTGACAATATTTAATACGCAGTTTTGCAGTGACCAAATATCAAAGTATGAAATTTAAAACTATTTCCCAATTTAGCCAAAAAGGATAATGCACTTCCAACTGAAATGAAAATTAATTTATTGGGGCACAAGGATAAATATCCAATCACTAAACAGCTCTACAGCATGCTTTAAAGCACTTTTAAGCCTTACAATCTGGTGTTTATACACAAACACTGAGTATTATATCTTGTGAATTCTCCATAATTTACATGACCAGAAACACAAGTGTTTAAACCAGAAGAAAATTTGATAGGTTCTTATCAAGTCTGCTACATAGGACAGCTCTGCAATGGCTGGCAATCACATTCAGATTATTTTTCTGTTTTCCATCACAGTTACCAGTTCCTCACTTTCAATTAATAAAATTATCAATCCATCCTTCTTTGTAAACATTTTTAAAAATTGTGTATGATTGACTTACTTGCAGGATCACCATTGGGTCACTCCTTGTTGCATGCTGCTTCTTGCTGTACATCATTTTCCTTCCATCTCTGCTTCCCAGCCACCTTCAAGCTCTCAGCGCCATGCATACAATTGATTGGTCTGCCCAAGCAAATCACAGGTCACATAAATCTATTCAACTATCACACGCAGAGGAGGAACTGAAGACAAATACTGGCCACTCCTACTTTAATAGACTACTCGAGAATTGGTTAGATTTTGGGAAACATTTATTGCAATTATTGATGCAGAATGTTTCAGGTATTTTTTTTCATGACTTACCTTTATTTCTGTAGCAATAAATTCCTGTGAGACAATTTTCAAATGGTTTTCCAAATGACCTCAGCCTCAACGCCTAATCACTTCGTTCTACCAAAAATTAGTTAACTGAAATAGAAAACCTCACAAACTTTGATAGTTCATCTTAGTTTACCTTGTGATCTGAACTAAAGGAAAATCCCTTAAATCTAATACATTGGATTTGATCTGCAATTGTACATCAGAAACATCATTTCTTTTACTGCAGTAGTTGTTGAGATGAACAGAAATGTACAAACATCACATCTGGGCAAGGCCTGCAACATCCCAAGACAGTCACATTGATCTCCTCGACTTTACATTGTTGCATTAAATTTTCGCTTTTCCGAGATTGCCCTTAGATTTAAAAACAAAATTTTGTTTGCACATCCATCCCAAAGATTACATACGTCTGTGGATGGGGGGTGCAGAGATGACAATGTATGCTGCACTAAATTGGTTTAATACATGCAAGGAGAGGTTGGTCTTTTATTGATCTTTTTACGAGGTCAGTACATAAACATGGTATAATATTAACACAATTTGTTTTATTCAAGAAATTGATAAAGCTGTGGATCTGAGAAAACTCAACAATAAGCTTATATTCTAATTTAGCATAGAGGCATTTAGTGATTTATTTCACCTTAACTTATTTGAATATCTGTTTTCACTTTCATAAATAATGCACATTAGAGATTTCTAAGGTAAGAATTTTAAAGTTTAAAGTACTTAATACTTAGCATGTGAAGGAAAACATATTTGAAAAGAGAAAAATGGTAGATTAGCAAACATTGGAATAATGTGTGAACAGGACATGAAGGAATTTAGAAAATGGGTAAGACTTTTGGATGATCTTAGGTTCATGCAGGGCACAAGTAGCAAGAGTGATCAGGAGGTCATTGAAATAGTCGATTCAAGATAAGCATTTCAACAGCCTACTAAGTAATGCAGGGTCAGTCAGGTGGCATTATATAGGTGAGGGTAGGTAGTCTTGATGACAAAATAGCGATTGAGTTGGAAGATCATCTTGGTGATGAACTGGTTCATCCTTAAATGATTGTCAGGGACAAGCATGGGAGTGATGAACAAGGAATGAAGTTTGTGAAGAGGAAGGTGAAGGAAATCAAAACGTTTTGTTGGAAATTTCTGGAAGTCAAACAAGGACAGCAAATTGGAGATAATTCAAGGGTAAAGAGAAATGGTAGTGAGATAGAACTGGGAGGTGTCAGTATACATGTGGAACTTGATGCGTTTATGGGATGAAGTTGGTGAGGGGTAATGAGAAAAAGCAGGCGGCTCGAGATTAATGGTACAGGATTGGGAAGAGGAGCCACTATACTTACAGTGGCATGCAAAAGTTTGGGCACACCTAGTCAAAATTTCTGTTACTGTGAATTGTTAAGTGAGTAGAAGATGAACTGATCTCCAAAAGTCATAAAGTTAAAGATGAAACATTCTTTTCAACATTTGAAGCAAGATTAGTGTATTATTTTTGTTTTGTACAATTTTAGAGTGAAAAAAGGAAAGGAGCACCATGCAAAAGTTTGGGCGCCCCAGGAGATTTGAGCTCTCGGATAACTTTTACCATGGTCTCAGACCTTCATTAGCTTGTTAGGGTTATGGCTTGTTCACAGTCATCGTTAGGAAAGGCCAGGTGATGCAAATTTCAAAGCTTTATAAATACCCTGACTCCTCAAACCTTGTCCCAACAATCAGCAGCCATGGGCTCCTCTAAGCAGCTGCCTAGCACTCTGAAAATTAAAATAAATGATGCCCACAAAGCAAGATGAAGGCTATAAGGTAGCAAAGCGTTTTCAGGTAGCCCTTTCTTCAGTTCGTAATGTAATTAAGAAATGGCAGTTAACAGTAACGGTGGAGGTCAAGTTGAGGTCTGGAAGACCAAGGAAACTTTCCGAGAGAACTGCTCGTAGGATTGCTAGAAAGGCAAATCAAAACCCCCGTTTGACTGCAAAAGACCTTCAGAAAGATTTAGCAGACTCTGGAGTGGTGGTGCACTGTTCTACTGTGTAGCGACACCTGCACAAATATGACCTTCATGGAAAAGTCGTCAGAAGAAAACCTTTCCTGCGTCCTCACCACAAAATTCAGTGTCAGAAGTTTGCAAAGGAACATCTAAACAAGCCTGATGCATTTTGGAAAAAATTCTGTGCACTGATGAAGTTAAAATAGAACTTTTTGGCCGCAATGTTTGGAGAAAAAAGGGTGCAGAATTTCATGAAAAGAACACCTCTCCAACTGTTAAGCACGAGGGCGGATCGATCATGCTTTGGGCTTGTGTTGCAGCCAGTGGCACAGGGAACATTTCACTGGTAGGGGGAAGAATGAATTCAATTAAATACCAGCAAATTCTGGAAGCAAACATCACACCATCTGTTAAAAAAAAAAGCTGAAGATGAAAAGAGGATGGCTTCTACAACAGGATAACGATCCTAAACACACCTCAAGAGGCACAAGCTGAAGGTCTTGCCATGGCCCTCACAGTCCCCCGACCTAAACATCATCGAAAATCTGTGGATAGACCTCAAAAGAGCAGTGCATGCAAGATGGCCCAAGAATCTCACAGAACTAGAAGCCTTTAGCAAGAAAGAATGGGCAAAAATCCCCCAAACAAGAATTGAAAGATTCTTAGCTGGCTACAGAAAGCGTTTACAAGCTGTGATACTTGCCAAAGGGAGTGTTACTAAGCACTGACCATGCAGGGTGCCCAAACATTTGCTTCTGGTCCTTTTCCTTTTTTGTTATTTTGAAACTGTAAAAGATGGAAATAAAAAAGTAATCTTGCTTAAAATATTAAAGAAATGTGTCACCTTTAACTTTATGCCTTTTGGAAATCAGGTCATCTTTTACTCGCTTAGCTATTCACAGTAACAGAAATTTTGACCAGGGGTGCCCAAACCTTTGCATGGCACTGTATATAGTCAGTGTTCTTCATAGCCTTGTAATGTTAATTATCTTAATGCTGTATTACCAATCCTCTTTCACCCATCATATATATTCAGGTATTTCACATCAAAAACAGTGGATATTCTTGGATAATCCTCCATCATTATTAAAAGACGCAGCAGCTACGGCTTTCATTAACTGCATTTAAACTGTGTTTAACATGGTAAATAAAAATAGAAAATTAAAGAATCTAAACCAAGAATTGAACATTTTAAAGAACTCAAAGTCTGCAACCAATTCTTTCAAACAGTTTATTAAAGGAAAGGTGAAGCATCAGCTTTAAAATGTACAAAAAGAAATTTTATACTGAAAATGTACAATTTACAGTATTACTAATAAAACCGATCAAGGTAACACTCAAAATATAAAACTTATTAACTTCAAACTCAATTTCAAGCCCAGCGAGGAGGTACCCAGACATGAAACCATCGTTTCACATTCTGCTACAATACTGCTGAAGAATTCAGATTTAAATAGTTGACTGCACAGCCTAAGTCGATGCAGAGATGGTTGTAACCATGCAGTACCTATCATCGCGCCACTCAGTCCACAGAACTATTTTGAGATCATTGACAATTTAGTCTGAAAACTGTACAAAATTAACCAAAATTGCATATTTTCACAACTGCTTACCAGTACTACCAAAAAGTCAAGACCTTTAAAATCTGTTCATCTAAATAACTTGTTGGTAGATTAGTAAATGATGTGTGATCATTGAATTTAAAATCTAAAGTTTTATCTACTTTTAATATGTGAGTAAAAGTTAAAATCTGTAATGCAGTTTTCTGCTCATTTACTACAGTAGCTTTCAAACATTTTCTGCCACCATTTCATACAAGATTTTTCAATTAGGTTTTGTTTTGTGAAACTTCAATTGTAAAACTGTCAATTTCTACATTGGAAATGCCAATTGACCTAAATTATGACAAAAGTGTTAAAATTGTAATTGATGAAATTAATTTGTCTTTGACATTATCTTTAATATTATGATTAGACAGTATAAAATGGCATTAAAACAACATTTCAATTCTGCAGGTAAGTAATCAGAAGCAAGACAGATGGAACATATTCTAGCACATTGGGTTAATCCTCCATAAAGTCAATTACTGAATTCTTCTGTATAAAATTAACATTATCTGTAAAAGTACATTTAGACAATTGTGAAAGTCAAAAAAGTGGGTATTCCTTACTACTGCATACAGTAAATCTGGAATCAAGGGCAAAAGGGCATCAAAATTTTACTATGAAATGTGCTCTTAACCTAATTTTTACACTTCTGGGAGTGTACAGCATTGATTTATACAACCTTTCTGTAAATAAAACATACTGTTAACTGTTGTCTAATAACGAACATATCACAATCAACAGAACTTTAAGAAGCTATCCAAAGCCTTTAAACTTCACCTGTTGTGTTCAGAACATTGAAACCAAAAGCAAAATGCACAGGACTATGATAAGAATGCACATCTCAACTTTATGAAGTCAAACTTAAAGCAGCTAATGAGTAGTTTTCACAGTAAATAAGGCAGCTTTTATTATGAAAAGAAGTAGCTTGCTGTGACATACACATAAGACATTGGTAATAAAAAGGAAGGAAACCTCTGGATTATTCTGTTACCTGTGTTTTGCGGCAGCAATACTTCTCATATCTAAAAAGCCCCCGCAGAACCTACTATCCATTTATACATGTACTGTATATACTTTTTGCAATTGATTTCCAGTTACCCATCCCACCCCCTCAAGAAAATAAATGCGTACCACAAAGAAACCAAACTCCAGTGTGAGAAAATTGCCTTGCTCCTAACCTAGTTTTTCAGCATTGCTGCCCTCTGAAAAATTTAAGCTTGAATTAAAAAACATAACATAAACTGCTGATCTCAAAAGTTCTTTATATTAAACTGTACAGCAGAAAAAAATTACAAAAACTCATAGGGATCTCTGTACTTTTGGTGTCATCTGCTGTATGTTCCACCCTATCTTTTTAAATATGCCTTCATGATTTCAATACAATTTATTCCTGGTTGATATATATAACAATTTCTTTTAATCCTACTGTTAGCACTCCTCAGCAGTGGTACAGTCTGTGAGTCAGATCAATTTTGGGGGTGGGGAAGGGGGGGGGGGGGGGTGGGGGTGTAATTCTTCGAAGAAGTTGCCACTTTTTTCGGTCCATAAGAATAATCTGTCTCAGAAACAGACAATTAGTGCTTCCTTCTTCATGCTTCCCCATTTATCATAATCAAATCTTCATCAAGTTTATCCTTTGATAAAAAATAAATCAGATCTTGAATATGTAAAATTTAGTTTAAAAGTTGCTGTCACAGTATTTAGATCTTGAATTCTCTTTAGACGATGGAGTTCTTAAAAATATAAAACTTCCAGCAGTCTCTCAGAACATAGGCATTCCAAAGCCCTAAGGGAAAACAAAATTCAATCGTCAGATTTGAGGGTGGAGATAAATCGTAAACAGTTCAGAATATTTCTAAAATATTCAAATTCAAAGCATATACATATGTAAAAATGAGATATATGGTGAATACAAAAACTAAATTTACAAATACACATTCATAAATTCACAACATATAATAAAGAACTGGTAATAAACTTCCAATGCAGGATAACTAATTGTCCTGTCCTTTGCTGGTAAGGCATATCAAATGCACAGGAACACAAGAAGCTGCAGAGAGTAGTGGACTCTGCCCAATACATCATGGGCACATCCCTCCCCACCATTGGTGGTATCCATAGGAGGCACTACCTCAAGGCAGCAACATTTATCATCAAAGATCCCCACCATCCAGGCCATACCATCTTTTCACAGCTACCATTAGGCAGGAGGTACATAAGTCTGAAGTCCCACACCACCAGGTTCAAGAACATCTAATTCCCTTCAATCATTCGGTTATTGAACCAACCAGCAAAATCCTAATCACTACAGTTTAGCAACACTATGACCACGATGGACCACTTTGCACTAAAATGGACTTCTTTTTGTTCTAATTGCGATTTCTTGTAACAAAAAAAATTGTGTACAATTTATGTTTCTCTTGTGATTGCTGCTTATATGATGCTATGTGCCTGTGATGCTGCTGCAAGTAATTGGGCCATATCTCAAATAACGATGAGTCGGAGTACAAGAAAGAGATACAGAGTCTAGTGATATGGTATCATGACAACAACCTTTCCCTCAATGTCAGCAAAAGAACTGGTCATCAACTTCAGGAAGTGGGGTGGTGCACATGCTCTTGTTTACATCAATGGTACTGAGGTCAAGAAGGTTGAGAGTGTCACGAACAAGCAACAAAAGAAACACACTGAGCATGATTCAGTGTTAAAAACTATTTTATTAATCACTACTTATGATAATACGTAAAATAAAAGTAAAAATGTTAATATGTTAGAATTCAAAAATGTTAAACCTTGAACGTTAACCCCAAAACTAAACTCTTCGTGTGTGTGTGGGCGGCAAAGTCCAAAACTCCCAGTTCCGGAATGGTTCTTAAAGTTCAGTTCCGCAAGCCATAAGGTGAAACATGAGCAAGGGTTTCTTCAACAACCACCGTTGTCAGAAGATAAGACGTAGATGTAGAAAAACAGAGAGAGAGTACATACGAAATCCAAATGTTCCACCATGGAACCCAAACGACACTTCAGTGTTTACTCAGTAGTGACATCCTCACCCCGAAAAGCATCCGAATCGTGGTCGTCCACACACAAATACCTGTTTCCTTCTACAGGTCAGCAACAAAGTGAACTCCACCGGATTACTTCCAACTTCCATACATGGATTTCAGTGGCAGACACAGTTATTGTTTCTCATCCATCGATAGAGAACACTAGCAGGCTGGTGTCTCTCTCCCTTCTCTCTCTCTCTCCTCCTTCTTCTGACTTCTTCAACAGCGTCATTACGTCCTTTATCTTCTATTGACGTAAGCACGCCCCATACACACACACACTCTCTATCTAAAAGGGACTTTCACTGAGTCCGTAACAAGAGTTTCAAATTCCTTGGAGTGAACATCACCAAAAGCCTGTCCCGGTCCAACCATGTTGACGCCACAGCCAAGAAAACTCACCAGTGCCTCTACTTCCTCAGGGAGGTGAAGAAATTTGGCACGTCCCATTTCACCCTCACCAATTTTTATCGATGCACCACAGAAAGCATCCTATTCGGGTGCAACACAGCTTGGTACGGCAACTGCTCTGCCCATGACCGCAAGAAACTGCAGAGAATTGTGGACACAGCTCAGCACATCACGGAAACCAGCCTCTCCTCCATGGACTGTCTACACTTCTTGGTGCCTCAGTAAAGCGGCCAACATAATCAAAGATCTCACCCACCCTGGACATTTTCTCTTTTCCCCCCTCCCATCAGGCAGAAGATACAAAAGCCTGAAAGCACGTACCACCAGGCTCAAGGACAGCTTCAATCCCACTGTTTAAGACTACTGAATGATTCCCTAGTAGGATAAGATGAACTCTTGACCTCACAATGTATCTCGTTGTGATCTTGCACCTTACTGTCCACCAGGACTGCACTTTCGCTGTACTCTTACACTTTATTCTGCATTCTGTTATTGTTATACTTTGTACCACCTCAATGCACTGTTGCAATGAATTGATCTGTATGGACAATATGCAAGACAAGTTTTTCCACTGTACCTTGAGTAACAATAAGAAACCAATTTACTAATTTCATTGCACCTGTGCATATGACGATAAGCTCGACTTTGCATAGTGAATTGAGCACATCAAGTTGGCAGGTGGTCTCCATGGTGTGCGACTAAACATCATGAAGATGTTTAAAACTTAAAGTTTCACACTTAAAATGCATTTTTAAAACCAAATAAAAACAGAGCAATAAAAATAACATTTATAATTCCTTTTTAAAAATCACCTAACTCTTAAGAAAAAATCATGTACATAAATTACATTATTCAAATTTTAATAGTGATGAGAATAACTCTGACATGCCATACTTAAAAATAAAGTATTGAAAAACAATTCTTGATTGTAGAAAAAGAGTTTGTCATTTACCCAAGGGAAGAACCACAAGTCTGGATTCTTGTAGTCATGCCTCTTCAGATTATTACAATAATTTTTTATTGGTGTATTGCATTAGTCAATAAAACAGCTAATGAGTTACTTTATTTTAACATAGTGACAAGAAATGTTAAAATAAATGTTGCCAGAAAATAACACTTCAACAATTCACTGTCAAGACAACTGTTATTCTTTGTAGACTGCAATTGTATTTCACCACCAAATCAGAAAACAAAGTTTTTAGTTTAGTTGAATATTAGTGTGAATAACAAATTATTTCCAATTCCCAGTTTTTTCCTGATTCATGTTTTACTGCAGCTGTTAAATATGTACTGGCATAACTACTCAAAAGAATTCATCATGGATTTTAGCAGGTATCATAGATTGAAGTATTCTTTGAGACATACCGAATCGTCTTCCATTATGGCAGTGGAATCGAAGAAATCTGGTCTGAGTTCAGCTCGTTCACGTCTGTTTCGTGATGGAGGCTGCAAACATAGTTTAGTTATTGCTATAACCATTGAAAACTTTAATATCCGTCCAAATATATTTGAGGACCCAAGATTAAAAATGCATTAGCTGTGGGCTGTAATAGGATATATATTGAGCTTATTTGAAAGAATAATGGCATGTTATTAGTCCATGTTACAGACCCTTAAACACTGAAGATCAATTTCCATTAATATTTGATTTTCAACATCCTGTAGATTACATTAAATTAGAACAGGAAATTGAATGTAGTATCTGGTCTTTATTTTGTCATCTTCACAGGCAATAGATTGGTATGTATGTCATCATCCACGTTCATTAGCGGAAAACAAAATTAGCTTATTTTGGCATTATAGCTATTCTGATGATTGCATTTACCTGTTTATTCAAGTAATGCAATTTCTTAATACATTTGAAGTAAAATGTGTGCAATCCCAATGTTTAACAGCCAAAACTGGCTCAGAAACAGATGGAAGTGTCCTATTGACAAACACAGCTTTCACTACAGCTACAACATATTTCCTTCTTCAAGGACACTGAACATATTAGTACAATAATCCTAACATTGTAGCAATGAGGATGTTTTGAAATCAATCCCACTATCCATTTAGTTCGAAGTAATGTTTCCTTTGTTCCCCACGTGTGACAGTGTTTCATGAGCAAAATTATAAGCACAAATCTCTTAAATTGGCTAATTCTAATGAATTTGTAAGCTAAACTTTGAGTGGTCAAAAAGCAAAAGCAAAAAACAGATGGTGGAAATGTGTAATAAAAATAGATCATTATGGAAATACTCAGCTCAGGCAGCACCTGTAGTGAGAGAAAGAGTTATTCTTTCAGTCACAGACAAAAAATATTAATTGTTTTCATCTCCATAGATTTTGCCTGACCTGCTGAGTATTTTCATTATTGTTATTTTTACTTTATAATATCAAGCTAACTGGTACAATTTCTATTAGACAATGAATCAATTAAAACTTTCATTATCTGGCAAAAACAAAAATATTTATATACAGTTATTATAAACTGCCCATAAGATATAAAATCAAACATCACTGTTATAACTAACACCTCAAAAGCAAATTATAAACACCTCATTGTATATTAACATTTAGTTTACGCTCAACTAAATCGTCAAAAGGACTTAAGGCGAAGTTCTTCCCTTATTATTAAATACAGATCACTTTTAAATATATAAATGACCACTAACCAGATCAATAACCATAGTGTCTTCAAATTCTTCATTCATATCCTCCAACTGACCTCTCGATGACATCATTACATCTTCAAAAATTGGTTCTGCATCATCTTCCATTAAACTGTGGCTGCGGCTGTACAAGGAGACAAAGAAAATTAAATACTCAAAATTGTAGAACTGTTCCTTTTTAGATTCAATTTGATAGCAGTCTGAAAAAGTTTGCTGGAAAAAAAATACTAGTTATCCTTAAAATTCCTCTCAAATAGGTGCCCTCTGACTATGAACCATTGTGATATTTAATACAACACACTTTATCAATATTTGCCTTGAGACAAGGTGAATTCCTGTAATGGTGGCAAATATAAAACACAAGGAGAAACAAACTTTACTGAATTAAATCAAATGTCTCAACTCCAAATCATAACTCTTCTCAGAAACATAACTGTATAACTCCACATTTCTTGTTGCATTTTCTCTTTAATGGTGCTCTTCTTGTCGCAGCTTCTACAAAAGCAGAAAAAAATAAATACTTTGCAGATATGTAAAGTTACCTGAAATGCTATGGCGACTGGTAGGTTCAGTAAGCCACAAAGTTCACTGTATTGTTCTTCACCCTTGGTCGGAAGGACCGGCAGCGCACAGTATTTATCAAGTATTTTTAGAACAGATGACATTCAGAGCCAAGCATCTTCAATTGACAGGTACTCAAGCTGGTTATGCTTAAACTTAATCTGTTTGTCAGCCACTTGTTTTATAGAGAGATTATACACATGGACTTCTTATCAAGGAACAATTTGCCAGCACTTTTCCAGCAATGATAAGTGTAGCTTTAAGACACCATTTCTGTAGAAAATCCACACTTGATCATGTTAAATAAACAGTTGCTGGTGTAAACTCACAATCTAAAAATACTTCTTCCACGTCAGACCAGAATTTCATTAAAATCTTAATCTAATAGTTCAAATGCAAGTGTTTCAATAGTTATTGCAACACAGTATCACAATTAATTTGATATCAGCACAATCTCATCTTGACAACTAAATTCCAAAATGCACTTCATGAACTTACACTGGTTGCCTTACACCACCTCTTGCTTTCATGTAGTTCATGGCCACTCTGTCTTTTCGGTGTGCCTCCTCCAGCTTGTGCTGGCCCAACCAGGTCATTTGCATCTGAGGGCTAAACAGGAAAGGTTTCACTTCAAAAAATAAGTCTTTAAGATTCTAAACAGATAAAAGAATCTGCAGGTGACAGAAAACAAAAAATACCAAAAGGTATTCATGTTGTTGAAAACATGGATTGACCCACCAAGTACTGGATTTAATCATTTAGCATTTAATGCTGTTCATGAATTTCTACAAAAAATTCACTCACTTCTGCACAAAATCTGATTCTGATCCACGTTCAGATTCCTGATCTTCCATACTATGTTCTGCTGCTTGCCGAGGGTTTTCCCGCATGACTGTAGAAGTTAATTGTGGAGCATGCATAACTGCTGGAGTCTGAATGGTATCATTCCTGTTCATCCACGTACTATCCACACTTTCTTCTACAAAAACAAGTAAAAATACATAATGCTGTAAAGGAATAAAGTCATCTTTGCTGTATTTGGTTTCTGACTTGTCCTATACTGAACTAATATTGTGGAAGCAATTTATGGAATAATTCAAAAGGTCTTTACTGATGAGGTGTAGTTGAAAAAGATTGAAGTTTCTAGAAATTTTCTTTATTTTGTTATCAATTCACCTAAAGCTGATCTAAAGTTTCACAGATACCCTCAAATACTTTGTTCTAGTACTGACTGATTCTTCATGTAGGAGCTAACAAAGTGTTAGTAGGCTATGTCATAATGAATGTGTGGCTGGAGACATGGGGCAATCAAAACGGATTTGATTTGGTTTGGTTCTCACTGTAAAAATCACTAAACTTTTTATTTTGAAAGCAATCAAGCACATAAGCTTAGGCTGTCTTTGGCCTGTTCTCATGCAGTGAGATCCCAACATCTATTGCTTTGGCAGAAAGAAGCTAATACTGTAATCTGCAAAACAAACCAAATTCTTTTTGATCTACAAGACTGTTTTACATGCTGCTTCTGCAAAATGGTATACAAGAAAGCTGACATTGCACAGGCCATTTCAATGTTAAATGTTCAACATTCAAATGTTAAATGCTGAAGCTCCTTCAGCATTTGTGAAATGCACTGAAGCTCCAACGAACTTTTTAAGTGCAAGGTATTTGAGCATCTGACATTAAAAGTGCAACAGATTTTCAATAGGATTTAAAAAAACACTATTTCCACTGCCTCCCCCCCCCCCCCCCCCCCCCCCCCCCCCCATGGAGTTCATTGGAACCATGTCATTGACCTTAAATGTTTGATTGGAATGCCAAATGTCGTTGAGCGGACGAGCCAGACTGACTTAGTATCTCGCCCCTCAGCTTTACACTCATCAGCATGTCTTACATTCATATGGCGTCACGGATATTCATTCAAAAATTTAGGAAATGTTAACATTTATTTTTGCTTTATTTCACTGCAATTTGTGTTTTTGATTAGGTAACAACAGTTCACTATGTTTTTAAATAATCTTTAAAAAAAATAATTTAAAAAAATTTGATCTTTTTTCAACTTTTTTCCTCAAATGTCTCTGATTATCAGAGACCTTTGGAGACACAGAAAAGGCCTTCTGACAGCACAAATGAGATAGTGATGCCAGAAGGACCTTTGAAGCCAGGCTGTTAAAAGGTTAGTGTGACTACAGGGTACAACACAGGGGCAACCATAAAACATGATCCTGCCCATTAGCTCAGTTTCTCTCTCCACAGATGCTGCCTCATTTGAGGAGTATTTCCAACATTGTTATATTTTTACTGTAACATGTCAACTGTTATTCCTATTTACATCATCTTGCTTCACATCTTTTGTATTTCTTTTTACTTAATCCATTACCCATCCTTCTCCCTTGCATAAAATCCTTCATTTAATTATGTTCCCTCCTTCCCTTTTACACTTTGCCTACATTTTAAAACTTCCTCATTCCTATTTTTCTCCAGTTCTAATGAAATGTTATGGAAGTTAGATATTAATTCTGTCTCACTCCCCATGTATCTGTTGTTTATTTTCTGCAATCATTTTTAATTTGTGAATACTAAGATTAATGGTTCAAACAGTGATCCTTGGCAGACAGCTAGTATCATTATTCACTAGTTACTGCTCTCCTGCATTCTATCTTTCAGGCATCTTCCAGTTCTATGCCACCACATACATGTTTGCACACACTATTTTAAACAAAAAATCCCTGTTTAGGATCTTATTCAGCATCTTGTGAAAACGAGTGCACAGAATATCCACTCATTTTTCTTTTGCAAATTTCTCAACAAATTCTTAAATTTGTCAGGCATGATTCACATCTACAATTGGTTTACAGTTTTATTTTAAAATACTGCTTTAAATATTTTAACAGTGAGTGAAATTTCTCCATAATTTAAGGGTGCCAAAACTGAATGGCTTTGCTACTTACCTTCAGTTCGCCTCTTGCTGTGAGGTGGACGCCCTTTCTTACTACGTATTGTAGAAGCTTTACTGCTGCTGCCTCCACTGATCACTGACATTCTGTCATCTTCACCACCAGTTAGCAATGAATTGCGATAGGAGATCAGGGGCAGCCAGATATCCTCTCTTCGCTCCATCATTTGTTCAGACATGAATTTCTCCAGGTATGCATGCCTGAAGAAACCCAAATGCATGACTGTAATAACTGAACAGACAACTAAGTAACATCTGAAAAATTTGTTTTTGATATTATTACATACCCATTTTCCATAGAAGTACTATGCAACATTTTAACATATAGCCCTGGTATTACTTAAGAAAAATTCTAACAATGCATCTGTGCCGCCTTTCAGTCCTAATAAAAACAAAACTACTGAAACAAGTATGTTGAATAGTTTAGAAACTTATTTAACAATATCTTACTTACACAGTTTTTTTGTCTTGTCGCAGAAGCTTAGATGAGAATTCACTCAGAATTTCAAGGAAAGCAAGATTTGATGGCGGATAGTCTGGTCCATTTTGGTTTGGATACTTAAAAGCAAACTCTATACCATCCCTGTTGTGAGAACAGACCAATAGCTTTTAGAGAAGCTGTGCAAGATCAGTTTTGCAATAACTAAAACCAGTCCAAGAAATTAACCAAAAACAACTCTTAACAACTGTTAAGGGACATTTTTGCTTTTCAACCAATGCCCATTTTCCAAAATGTCCACAATATATTTTGGGGAAAAAGAGCCTTAAAAGAGTGATATGCCTTATACAGCAAAATTCAAAAATGAAGGAAAAGTTTTAGTGGCGCAGCCAAACAGATATTTTAAAGCGATAGTGTGGATAAAAAAAAATCACTGGGAAAAATCAAATTGAGTTCTAGGTTTTGAAAGCAGCAGAAATGAATACAAAGAAATCATTCACACAATGCATGTTTGGCATACATGCATCATACAAGATATTACACCATCAAGTGGGAAAAAGAATTCAACAAGAGAGGTGCTGGCAATGAAGAAAGGCTCCAAAATCAACACCTAGGGGAAATCCAGTAAGTCTTTTCTTTGCATTATGCAAGATTTTAAGATGACTTTTTCCACTGGCCAATCAGAATGAAGGGGACAAAGGTAAAGTATGATACATCAAAAATAAAGCTGCTACAAGTAGCATCAAAATGTTAACTCCGACAGTGTTTCAGTGAAGTACGATGCTGGTAGTTAAAGTACTTATTAGCTCTGCTGCTACTCACTTGTGTAAGGTGGCAACAGCTTCCCTGGTCTTGATTTGATCCAGACCAAATGTAAGAGCAAACCGTCGAGCAAGTTCTTTAATACCACTGACGTGGGCTGATGATCTGTCAAGGTTAGGGCCTTGTTCCTGGACAAGCTCATTGAACAGCTAAAACAAAATGAGTGAAAGTTAGCATTTCATTGAACTTATTTCAAAAATTTTCATTGACTAAAATAAGTTCCTCACCTGCTGTAAACTGAGAATAAGTGTCTTGGCACATTGAATTTTGTCGATTTGTCTGGTCTTACTCAATGTCTCTTTTATGATGTCTCCATAGTCATTGTAATACTGTTTTTAAAAGATACATAAACGTGAGAGCTGTTTCCTTTTGCATGTTACTTTCATTTTTACCCATACTTACTCAGGAAAAAACTTCAATAAACATCAATTAATTCAACTGTAGTACACAGTAGAGCATTCCTAGGTTGAGCTGCCAATGTAATAGTTTGCATAAATTGCAGTTAGCCTGCCAAAACAAAACTTCTGTGCTCCCCTTAAGTCTATTGGGTAAAGGCACAGCCTAAATGTACTGCTAAGCCATACACACCACGTGGTCACAAATTTTATTCTCTGTGCTGAAATAGTTGAGCTCAATTAACAATGTCATTAGCATCAATGTTTTCACACAAGAGGTGTCAGGTTCCTGCTCCAGTAAATCTGACTGAAGATTGAACTGCATGCAATAATAAAGGTTAAACTAATTCCAATGTCATGGTATTTAATTCTAATTTGAAAAATCATTCCTTAAAATTACCTTCATATAATGCTTGAAGATGTCTGCAGCAGCATTCATATCCACAACATCATAAATTATAAGCTTGCAAAATCCTGCCAGGAGGTTTCTTCTTTTGTGGAGAGCTTCAATTTTATTGGCTTCATCTTCCTCATCTCCCTCTGAACACAAAAAAAGAGTAAAGTATGTTTAAAATTTACATTTTATTCTCTACTGTGCCATATCAAAATAGCCTTATTATAACTGCTGCTACTCACACATGCTGGGGGGTTGTACAGCTAAACAGTTAACAGTGCAGCATTACAAGCTATACCGAAATTAAAACTTTAACTCGCTTTAAATCAGTTGTAATTTATCCATCACTGGTGTTATTAAATGTGATTACTGAATGTCTGAAACATTAAGTGTTTATATTGATAGTGGTAACCACTCAAAAATAAAAAAAATCTGATACGCACAAATAATTAAAATCAGAGAGTGTGAAGTTTTCCATAAATGACATTGATATGAGTACATGAAGCAGCCAACAATCCCTAATCAACTTGTTTATTTTAAATGAACAAAGAACTTTAATTTCACATAGACATTCTCACCCATGCTCTGGTTCTCCTCATCTTGATCAATAAATACATGATCCATTACAAAGCTGAGCAACTCTGATTGCAGCCCAGTGTCTGGGTTGTAAACAAGGGGTTTGAGTCCATCTCTGCCACCAGTTGTCAACTGGTGACTGAATATCATCAGGAGATCACAAAGCAACATGAATGCCTGAAAACAAAATGAAATCTTGAACATGTAAGAATTTACATTTCATCTTAAAGTTACATTGTTTATTATCAATCTTTTAGCTGGATTTATCACAACATCCATTTATTTTTGTTGAAAATAATTTCTGCTAAAGAGCAAATGCAAACAAAATCTATACAACTCAGTCTTTATAAGCCTGTATTTCACTTTGCTAAACAAATTCAAGGGAAATGGGATTTTAAATAGTGTGGTCAGCCCACCAATTTATCATTATTACCACCTTCCCATAAAATGTCTTACCACTATTAGATGTATTTACCTGCTCTTTGACAGAAGGGTTGACATTTGTTAAACAGTGCTGACAGACAATACAGAATGCTTTCACTGTTTTTCTCAAACCAAGTAGTTCATCCTGAAAGAGAATTAAATAACTTTAATTTATATAATAATATCCTATTGCAATGACAGCCAAAGCTGAATGATGACAAAGGTAACTCTTTGACTATCCTTTCCATTATCTTAGCTGCATTCCACTGAAATTGCACATTCCTCATGCCAGACCAAAGGAGACGATGCAAAATATTTGCAGCTCAAAATTTTTATTCAAATATCTCCTCCTCTCTACAGCAACTTTATCCTTCTACCTTGGCTGCTCTCTCCTCCACTGTTGCCATTTTTCCCTTTTGTTAACACCAATAGCACAAGTATGAGAATGGCTCAGCAGGGCAAACTAAATAATTAAGAAAGTAAACTGATTGACAGTTTCAGGACATCAAATTTTCCCCCCCCTCTATTCTCTGAAGCAAATGTATCCCAGGACACACTTACTCATTCTACTGCACCAGCACACTCCCTGGTTTTAAATTAATCCCTTTGCTTTCAACTCTCCTGCCTACTTTGCTGAGTAATCTTGCTTTTTAAAATCAGCAATAATATCCAGGGCTGAAAGCAGCATTGCAAATTACTATTTAAATAATTACAGCAGTGAAGGAGCAGAATGCATTTAATATTAACTCTTGGACTTGGCAATGTTCCACTCTGCTCTGGTCTTTCAGCATAGTGGTATTCAAATACAATTTCTTACTTTCAACTTCACCTCAGGCTACATTTACTGACATAAAACTGAAAACAGTCAAACAGCAAGACATAGAAAGAGAAGTTTTGAAATCCTGCAATGGAAGAAGGGTTCTCAGTGTTGCCCATTATTAATGAAAATTTCAGCTGTGCACATGGATGCAGAGCAGTCTGGTATCCCACTGACCATGGACACAACTGAACTCCAGTGAAACAGGGTCATAGTTTTCCATTGCATGAGAAAGCAGAAAGTTATATAAAAAAAACACATGATATTGGAACAGCTCATTCTTTCCCAGCACCTCAGAACTTTCATGGCCCATTTCTTTCTTTTCCAAGCTCGCAATGAATGAATTGCTTTTGCAGATATACGCCAACTATACCTTCTCCAAAAAACAGCATTTTCAACCACAGTGGTGGGCTATACTAGGGGCTGATGTAGTTCCTTGATATTAATTTCTCAAAACAAATCCTTAATCCTAAATGAAAATTTAAATAAAACTGCAGATGCTGGGAATCTGAAAACCAAAACAGAAAATGCTACACTTAGCAAGCCAGGCAGCACCTGTGGCAAGAGAAATAGTCAACATTTCAAGTTTCAGATGAAGAGTCCCTAATCCTTCAGTTGTTCTCTTATGGGTAACTTCACAAAGGAATGCAACAACTTGTTAACCTCTAAAGGAAGAAACTCTGTTATTGTGCAACAGAACAAATAACTGAGATTCACCATTCGATTTTAGTCACTTTGCAAACTACTTCACTCCAACATAAGTTGAGAAAAATTCAAGTGATATTTTGAAAAGTCATCTGGTTAAGACCCTGTGTAATTATAACTAGCATTGTAAATTAGAAAACTGTTCTTTTGGTAAAGTTATGCATTAGCTCATGTATTACATCAGCAGAAAGGACAGTTGTTTACTAACAGAGGTTTAATCTCCTTTAACATGAAAAATGAATTAAGTGCTGGAGATTTTGTACAAGGTAAAAGCAACCAAAGAAAAAAGTATTGAAAATTATTGTATCCCAAACAATAGTAAATAATTACTTCCAAAAAATTGTTTCTAATTTCAAGTATTTCTTTCTAGAAATGACACTAATCTATTTAGAAATCTTACAATATCAGCACCCTAATAATGTAATATAATTGCATTAGTCACATCGCAGTATTAAGTTGCAAAGCAGAAAAGGTAAGTGTGCAGTTTCAGAGACTCTTTAGAGATACCTCTATACAAATTTCACAGAGACAACAGCCCAAATGCAATGGAAAAATTGTCATAACCACTATTTCAGGCACAATTCCATGTTTTAAAAGTAGTTTTGTTTTAAAATCAATAACGTCAGTATTGTTGACTGCTTCCTCACCTTAGTTGGGGAACTTTCTGCTATCTTGACAAGCTGCCACAAAATTGAGTAGTGGCAGCATTGGAGTGCCTGGACCACTATCTAAAGCAATAAAACAAACAAAATAATAATTAAACTTGACCATTCTATAGACAAGGAGCAGAACGGTTTCAAGAAAATCTTAAAGATATCCACATTAGAAAACTGAACAAAAGGCTATATTAAAAAGATATGAAAAAACACAGTAAACATTTCAGTTATTTTATGTTAATTAGTTGAATTGAAACCTGGCACTATGCATCTTACTTACATTTAATACATTTAAATACCTTTCATGCATATGATAAGCATCCAATCAGCAGATAAGTATTCAAATATTTTAAATGTTTTAAAACAGATATACACAAGGAAGAATTATTTTGGATAAAAAAACTCTCACACCAAAGTATTTAAAGAGATTCTTACCTGTTCTGGCATAGAACCTAGTTCAATTCCGCTCTTCAGAAGTCTGTAGCAGTTCCCAAACAGTTCCCATTTTGTGAGATCATGAGCACTGATAAAACAAAAAAAAAATCACAAGTTAAAACAAAGAAAACCTCAAGATCAGGTTCAGTAGCTCTCCAGTCACAAACAGACACACACACCATGGTTTTAAAAAAATATCTTGTTTTTTTTAAGCTGACAAACAACACTTGTAATTTATTGTTCTATTTCCATATGGAACAGTTCAACTTAATAAAAGCACTACCAACTTTCAAACACATTAACCAATTCTCTTCTAATAATCTACCAATTACATCAATGACAGAAACAACTTGAAAGAAAGAAAAATTCTGAATTAAAATTATACCTAATTCTATCAAATGGTACTTTTTCAAAATAGTTCTATAGAAATTACAGTAAACACTTGACAATCATACTTCCTAACATTCATTAAATCACACAAAACTTGGGTGGACTGCGAAATTTACTCAATTTTATTACAAATCTTAATATTCAAATAGCACAGTCAACATACCATCACACTATTTCTTGAATGCTCTTTCAAAATAATTGCTAATTATTTGCCCATGATAGACAAATTTTTCAGAAGACCATGGGCTGGATCTTTCAGGGAAATGCTAATTGTTCTGTGGCAAACTGATTATCTCCTGCAAGTGGCAGAAAGTTCGAGATTTCTGGGCAAGTCTCAAGTTTGCTGTCTAATTTCCACCTGCAACTTCCCAAATGCACTCCACCAGTGGACTCTGAACACTGGATTCCCCAGCAAGGAGGAAGAATATTACAGCAGACCCGTATCATGTTGCAGGGTTCATCAAGCCATTAATTTCAATGGAAAAAATGTTTGCTTTAATGATTGTAATTATTTAGATGCTTTTGAGTGTTTTTTTTTTAAATACATAGAAAGTTCTACCTTCCTGACACGAATCAGGTAAGTGCGCAATCTTATTAGCAATACGGGCAATGAGGCACTTTCAGCAAGTTTCAAGCCTATAACTTAATGTTAATTTTGAATACTCCAAAATACCCCAAACAAAACCAAAAGCTTCCATCAATGACCATCTTTCACTATTGAAATTCTGGATAAAAGCTTTTCTTTCAGTGTTCTAAGTAAAGCCACCCTTGGTGGCAGATTCTGGGTGGTCTGAAATTAGCCCACGGGCATCTAAACTTCAAGAAACAGTTGAGACCTTGCCATTCGGGTAACACAGAACTAAAGCCACATTCTACCACTCCATTCCACTTGCTCCAAAGCAATACAATATCACCCCCTATATCTAGCATCTGAAAGACAACTTTCTTAATATGTAGTAGAAACCGACTCTTACGTACTTGTGGAAGGCAGTTAATCTCTTCAAAGTAGAGAGAACATTATAAATGTCATCATCATCTGCTTCTTCGCCCTTGAGATAAATAAAATTGGTTAAGTATTAGAAATTCCTTAAATAAACAGCCAAATAAAGGCAAGTTCTACTTTATAGCCCTCTGTAAAACTTAGAACATAGAATGGTATAGCACAGGACAGGCCCTTCAGCCCATCATATTTTCACTGATCATGATGCTATCCTATCTGCCTGCACGTGGTTCATATCCTTCTATTCCCTGCCTGCTCATGGATCTGTCTAAATGCCTCTTGAAATACTATTGTGCCTGCTTCTACCAGCTCCCCAAGCACTATGTTCCAGGCACCTACCACCTCTGTGTAAAAAAAAGTCTTGCAAATCTTCTTTAAACTTTCCCCCATTCACCTTAAACCTATACCCTTATAGAAGTTGAGATATCCACCCTGGGAAAAAGACCATCAAGGTTGCCCCCTCTGCCTCCAATGCTCTAGAGAAAACAATCCAAATTTGTCAAACCTTCCCTTAAAGCTTATACACACTAATCCAAGCAACATTCTGGTGAACCTATTCTGCACCCTTTCCAAAGCCTCCACATCCTTCCCGTCGTGTGGTGACCAAAACTGCACACAATACTCCAAATGTAGCCAATCCAAAATTTTATACAGCGGCAACACGAGTTACCAATTTTTGTACTCAACCAACCAATGAAGGTAAGTGTGCCGTACACCTTTACCACCCCATCCACTTGTGCTGCCACTTTCAGGGAGCTATCGACTTGCATCCCAAGAACCGCCCGCCATCCCCACGCCCCCCCCCCCCCCCACAACTGTGTATCAATGTTTCTAAGGGTCTTGCCATTTACCAGAAACCTTCCTCCAGCTTTTAACCTCCCAAACAGCATCACCTCACACTTGTCCAGACTGAACTCCATTTGCAATTTCTCTACTCAAATTTCTAACTGATCTATATCCTGCTGTATCATTTGACAACCTTCCTCATTATCCACAACTCCACCAATTTTCATGCCCTCTGCAAACTTACTAACCAGACCATCTATATTTTCATCCAAATCTCTCTGTGTACGTGTGTGTGCGCGCACATATGTACACAGAGGTCCCAGCATTGATCCTCCAGTCAGAAACAGACTGGAAAGGCAGAGAGAGAAAGCCAGTATTAAAAAAAAATGTAAGGAGAGTGGGTGGAGGAAGAACAGGCAGGTGATGGGTGAATCCAGCTGAGAGGGGGATGATAGGCAGGTGAGGGAGGTGGAGAGTGAGAATGATGAGAGAAGCTGGGAGGTGATAGTTAGAAGTGACAAGGATGGGAAGATCTTCTCTTTTCCCTCCCCTCTCGATTTTTCCATCACCCACACATTCCTCGGTCCAGTTCCCCTCCTCACCTCCTTCCCTTTATTCCAAGGCCCACTGTCTTCTCCAATCAGATTCCATCTTTTTCAGTTCTTTGTCACTTCCACCTATCACCTCCCAGCTTCTCGCATCATTCCCACTCTTCACCTCCCTCACCTGCCTATCATCCCCCTCTCACCTGGATTCACCCATCACCCACCCACTCTTGCTCCACCGCACCCCTTCCCCCCCACCACCCCCCAACCGTTTTATACTGGCTACCTCCCTCTTTCTTTCCAGTCCTGATGAAGGGTCTTGACCAAATGTTGACTGTCCATTTCCCTCCATAGATCTGCTGAGTTCCTCCAGCATTTTGTGTGTTGCTCGAGATTTCTGGCATCTGCAGTCTTTCTTGTGTCACTTTCACCATTACCCTCTGTTTCTATGACCAAGCCAATTTTGGATCCAATTTACCAACTCATTGTGGATCCCAGGTAACTTAATCTTATGTACCAGCCAACCATGAGGGACTCTGTCCAATGCTGCCCTACTCTCCAGCTTTGTCATCACAAAATTAAAACTTCCCAGAATTTCAAGTCATCTTCATTAGAATTTGTGCTATAATCAAAATATTGCAAATATACTTCTAACTGCACCATGCCGTATAAAAGAGCAGAAGGAATTTAACAAAAAACTCAGGCACGTACAGTAAACCTTGATACTGAATTTCACAAAGGCAGCAGTTCTTACATTTCTATCACTCTTAAGCTGATTTATTTATTGATAGAATTTGTACTCACCTCCTGCAACAAGTCTTCAACTGACTGGCTGAATCGCTCTACCAGCTCATCAATCATCTGACTCCGTGCAATGTTAACACGGTTCTGGATTGTGTATTCTTCACTACACAGAATATTATACGTTTTGCTGCAAGATTCCAAAACATCCGACTCTATGTGTTTTTCAACAACAAACTTGGTTTGTTTTAATAATGCATCTAGATGCTGGGAGAGAAACATGTGAAATAAGCACATATTCCTTATTTAAATGAGTAATTTCAAGTTCTCATGCAGGATTTATGTCTCCCACTATGCATTACTTATTACAGTATAGGAGGCAGCCATTTGGCCCATTGAGTTGATGTTAACTCCCAGCAGAGCAATCAGTCCTATTGCCCACTCTTCCAACTTCATTTTCACCTGATACTTGATTCTCCAATATGCCCATCAACCACCTTGCCCCTTAATAATTTCTGCCGCTCGTCAGCACTAAGGGGTCATTTACGGTAGCCAATAAATTGAGCAATGTGGAAGGTAACTGGAGCACCCAGCAGAAACCCACACAATTACAGGGAGAATGTGCAAACTCCAGGGTCAAGATCAAACTCCAATCCCAGATAACAAATTCTCTACAGGGGCTTTTCACTCTTTTTGGGATATTCTAACATACAGTATTATGATATGCAACTCCCTCTCTGAGGCTAAATATCTGGACTCTACTGTGCTCATGTGGTTCAAAAGTGAAATCACATCCTGTCACCTAGAGCTGAAGATCCAATGTGGAACAATATTACATTAGTTTTCAGAACATAACCCAAAGCATCTCCAAAACATCCTCCTTCAGCTGGATAAATGGGATAATGTAGGTCAGAAATTACTTCAATTATTCTAAACAGTATTCAGTGATTTAGAGAACAGCCTCACCTGCATTTCAGGGATTGAACATTTTTCTTTCTCCAAGATGTTCACCCCAAATACACAGTTTTAAAACACATTGTCTGCCGTTTACTTTAAATAAAGTTTGGCACAGAAAATTCACTTTGAGATCACAAACATCAACTTAGTGTGCTGAGCTTCATTTGAAGTAAATGGCAACATTTCTTTGAACCATCCATACTTTTTGTTTTAATAATGGAAATAAAAATCCAATACAAGACCATATTTTGAAATACACTGGAGTTAAGCTCTGTGCCTATCAGTACAGAGTAGTTACTTGTGAGTAATATTTTCACACTGGTGCTAAAACAACATCAATAGAAGTATCAAAGAGAGTATAAGTTGAAGGTACTGAGATCAAGAAAACAAGTGAAATATTCTAGGTTCACACTCAACTTTTGACATCTCACCTGAATTTAGAAATGGAATTTCTGCCTTGTAAGTGACTCACGGGTAGGTATTATTTAATCTGTGATTCTGAGATAATATAGAAATATAATGTATTATACAATAATTCCAGTAATCCCTTACCTTTTCCATTCTTCCAGTACTATAAAGCTCCAGATCAAAGTACTGAGGGATTTGCAATAAATTTGCCACTTTCTCAGAATCAGCTGAATACTGGAACACAGAAGCAGTATCTAAAGTTAGTAAAATGCACATTCCAACGTCACATGTGATATCTTATAGCATCTTATTTATCATCCAAGTGTTCAAAACTAGACAAAAAAATTACCTTTCCCAGCAGCATAGGAAGTGCTACAATGAACTGTTCTGTCAATTTAGTCCGGTCATCTATTTGTGTTTTTCTCTCCTTTGCAGTCAACACCTGCAGAGAAATTGTATTGCAACATTATGAATGTTATCTTTCAGGAACAGTTTATGTTCAATTAAGTGGCTGTGGCAGAATGGATTACAGCTTCTTTTTCAAAAAAAAATGATCTGGACAAGTTTGTTCAGACATCTTGTATATCTGATCAACTCAAAAATGATGAAAACCAAGTTAAATTTTGGTAGCCACACAACAGAAAAATTGCAATTTAGAAGAAAAGAACAAATGCCCTTGCAGAGCTTCTGGGAATGGATGGAGATGTGCACCACTGTCCATCTTCAAGGTTGTGATTCAAGTGTATATTCAATTTATCCAGAGCACATCAAACTATGATGCATGAAGGATTTGGAATGAAGAATTAACTAACATAGTTCTTACTTGCACAATCCTTTCCCCTCAATTGTGATTATTCAAATAAAATGACTTAACCGGTATTTATACTGCAGAGTCCTGAATATTAATTACAACTGAAATGTAGGTTTTTATTAAACTTTTAAATATGGCCACTACTCAATATTAGTAATGAAGCTGTACTTGGTATTGACTTCTGAAAAATAATAGAAATATTTTGCATGAACTAAACAGAAAACATGGACCTGACAATGCAACTTTTTCCCTTACCCTTTTGCCAGTTCCTCTTCCGACTGGAGGATGTGCCTCTGCAGCTTGACGAATTGTACACACCATTAGCTCTATAAGTGCAGTCTCCTGCCTGTCAGTCATACCTAGCAAAGATCAAGCAAATTCAACATTACAAAATATTCTGGTTAATAATATTGACACCAAGTAAAAATGTATTACGAGCAAATAAAACTTCCGTTTTATAATTATCCTTTCAATATACTGTATAGCATTTGCTGGCTTTTTCCCAGCTGGTTAGTCCATTGTGTATTTTTCCATGTTGAATTTGCACTAATGTGACTTAAGTAATTACAGCGAAATTTGGAGGTAAACATGTCATCAGAGATCAAACATTGGGAAGTCAATCTCAGCAAGTAAATTATTATTTGGACTGCTGCACTCTCCCATGTGCATCTCTCAGAATTATACATGAAGGGTTTCTTGTTTTTGTATCTCAATACATGGCATGACCAAGCATTTCTTTTAAAATATCAGATGAACAGAGCTTGAAATTGTTATGCTACTGGAAAATTCAGGAAACCACCAGTAGTGTAGCGGTTAGCACAACACTATTACAGTGCCAACAGCCCGAGTTCAATTCCGGCCGCTGTCTGTAAGGAGTTTGTACGTTCTCCCCGTGTCTGCATGGGTTTCCTCTGGGTGCTCCGGTTTCCTCCTACATTCCAAAGACCTAAAGGTTAGGAGTTGTGGGCATGCTACGTTGGCGCCGGAAGCGTGGCGACACTTGTGGGCTGCCCCCAGAACACTCTATGCAAAAGATGCATTTCACTGTGTGTTTCGATGTACATGTGACTGATAGATATCTTGTATCACTTACAATGCTTGATATTTTACATATACTTACATAGTCTATTAAGCCCACATGGACTTGTACATTAAGGTAAGATTCCTGAATTTACCTTCCTCTCCTTGTATAGGCTCTTCCAGAAGCAGTTCTACCATACATTCCCAATCTTTCAGAAGTTCCTGGGAACTTTCCCACAGACTATCCACTAGATAAGCTGCATGTTCATGCAACTGAAATGTAATTTGGAAAATAAAAGCAATTAATTAGATTGAACTACTGAATTAGATAACAGATCTATTTCAAAAAATGTGTCACGTTATTCCTCTTACAAAACATTAACATGTTGTCAATCAGTATTCATTTACAGCTCTCAAACAAATAACTCACGGGATTTCACTGCAGATTTTTTAATGAATTTGTATGCAATGGCAGGGGGCCCCTAAACTGTGGCCCTTCTCCATCAAGTTCCAACTCAAAATATACCAAAGTACATCACCAACTTTCTTTATTCTAATGCTACTCCCAGATTCCTGGAACTGAAGTAGCTCACTGTTCATGGTACTGTACCCAATTTCCAGAGCTGGGATATGTTACACTTCATGGTGGGGCTCTCAGATTCCTGAAGCTGGGAAACCTCACATGAGAAGAGTGTTGCTCTCAATTTCCTAGAGCTGGGATGTCTCACTGTTCATGGTGCTGCTCCCAGATTTCTGGAGCTTGGATACATTGCTCTTCACAATGCTGTCCTGGATTCCTGGAACTGGGATAACCAGCTCTTCATGATGCCGTCCTGGATCCCCAGAGCTGGAATGTCTCACTCTTTATGGTACATCCCAGATTTTCAAAGCTGAAGTACCCCATTCCTCACGTCACTGTCCCGGATTCCTGGAGCTGGCATACTTCACTCTTGACATTGCTGCCCTGGTTTCCCGGAGTTGGGATCCCCCATTCTTCACACCACTGTCCCAGATTCCCAGAGGTAGGATAACCAGCTCTTCACAGTGCTGTCCTGGATTCTTGGAGCAGGGATACCAGAGTCTTTATGATACATCCTGGTTTCCCAGGAGCTGGGGTGCCTCATTGTCCACAATGTTGCTCCCAGATTCCAAGAGACCGCTTCATGCCCTGGCTCACTACAGCTTTAGCACCCTCTGGCTGATCCTGGTAAATCAGGTAGCTGCAACTTGTAACGTTAGATTACCTCACCTCGGGCACGATGTTAGGTGGATGACACTGCCATTCTTGTCTGCCCCTAGCTTGACTTTAATGCTTCTCATACTTGCCCAGGTGCCATGAATATCTTTGCTATCCAACCTTTTCTCCCTTCAATGAACCTTCTAAGCAAAGTGATGACATCAAGAACAAGGACATAAGGATTGAATGCATGGCGAAGGATTCACTGTTTGTCTTTCAGAACTGGTATGAGTGCCACATTTAGTATCCTCAAGCAGCTAACCATTTGTTGAAAGGTTACACTGAAATATCCCCTGCTGGTGAAATCTTGCTTCTCGAGCTGTCCCCCTGGCTGAAGACACACCACGAAGGCTCCTCTCTTCATGGCGCTGCAACTTAGATTGGAATTGCCCCACTGCCTTTTCAGTACAGCTCTGGAAAGTAGTATCCAATCTGGGTAGATCTTAGCCGGTGGGGGAGAGGCTAATTAGAAAACAAGACTTCCCATATTTCACTGCTACATTAGATTTTTTTTAAACTAAGTTAAGCAGCAAAATGGGGCAAAGCAGACCAAACTGCAAAAGTTTTAAACACAAAGTGTTTAATATGTTGCACTCTTTCATAAAACATTATGAAAATCATTAAATCAAAAAATCTATAAATTTGTAACTTTGCCAGCCTGCAGGAGGGACCTGCAAATGAGACAGAAACACTGGACATGTCAGTTCCTATCAGTAGAATAGAAACAAAAACATTTCTTTGCAAGTTTTTTCCTTCAAGAAGTGAATGTCAGACATCGTGGAATGTGGTAGATTCTACAGCTTTTGAAGTAGACATTCAAAAACCATTAAATCCAATAATACTAATTTTTCTGCATTTACAAAGCATCAGTAGGCCTGATATTTGGACAAACTTGTGGACTCAATTACTCTTCCTTTATTGTATGCATTTATCTTTTGGTACCATCCCCTCTTTATTCATTTCATTTCAGATACCCTTTGCCCTTTTGTCGGCTGATCCCAAAATCCCCATGCACCATCTAAGAAGGTATCAACATCTCCATGTTATCTACTTATGAGTGAAGCAAAGTATAAATGCAGCTCTGGACTACTTTTCTTTGGTTATTTCATCTTAGCTGCTTGCCCTTCCATTAATAGAAGACTTTTGTGCCAAGTTTTCCATTCCATGATATCAGATCCTTACCTCACTCTCTAGGAAGAAAAGTACCAACATTTTAATAAGATTTCCATTTGCACTATGCCTTCCTCTACTCTTAGCGTAGGCTTCTTCTGCTTGTGGATCATGTCTGCTGAACAATCTACAAATTAAAAGTTTTGATATCATGTAGTTTGTCTTTTAAAGAAGCAATTAAAACCATATCATCTTGAACAGCAAAAACATGCTTCCTCAATTCATAGACTAAATTAGCCTTTACATGAACTCTTTTTAATGTGCATTTGGAGCTATGGGAGATGGAAAGAAAGGTGACAGAAAGATCCTCTGAAACCTCCCACAGCATACCTGTAATAACTGACAAAACAATATCCATTACACATTAGGGTAGAAAAAAATCAAAGTAAATGAAGCACCATAGAAAACTTGTGTCTTATGCAATTCTCACTTCAGCTGGTCTGAAGCCAAGTTAAATAAGTTGAACTCAGATTTACCAGTGAATTTACAAGTAAATCCAGATGACAAGATTAGGTTTTCAAAAACATTAGTGCAGCAGAATGTGCTTAAAATAGCTAATGTCTGTTGACTCTGCATTTTCACTTTTTAACACACTTATTGAACTTCAAAATTCTTTTAAAATCAACTATATGAAACACTTGTAAATCCAGAATGTTCCCGGCTCATATTTTCTGTTTAAATGTTTTCACTCAATGTTGCCATCCAGTGGACATCACCAATGTTTGCTTTACTCTGTGCTGCCATCTACTGTACCGTTTTCACATTGCAAATGCTTCATTTCCCACAGAAGACCAATTGTAAAACAACATGAATTTACAGAGCACCTTCCACAATCTCAATGAAAATAAAAAACCTTGCAGATGCTGTGAATCTGAAACAAAAAAAAAGAAAATGCTGTTGAAACTCAACCGGTTACATAGCATCTATGGAAAGATAAATAAAGTTTCAGATTAAAGACTTATGAGGAAAGGTGTTCAAACTGAAACTTTAATTGTTTTTCCTTCAAAAGATGCAACTCAGCCTATTGTTTGCACATGTTCTGTTTTTGTTTCACAATCTCAGGATGCCCAAAAATGTTTTGCAGTCAATTAAGCATTTTTAGAAGTTAATATCGAGTCCTGAGGGCTGTAATATTTTTGGTTGAAAGATAAAACACTGTTCTCCAAGCTAAGGACATTGGAAAAGCCCAAAGAGAGGTCAGAGTGACAAGGAACTGAAAAATACAGTCATTCTTGTGGACTGAATTTAAGTGTTCGACAAACTAATCTTTATTTAGTTTCTCCAACGCAGAGAAGACCATATTGTAAGCACTGAGTGCGGTAGGCTAAACTGGAAAGTGTACGAGTCATTTCACTTGGAGGGATTGTTTGGTCCCTGAAGAGTGGGAAAGGAAAGGTGTAAGTGTTGTATTGCCTGTGGTTGCATGGGAAGGTATCGTGAGTCAGAACAAGTACTGGTGGAGATAGATGAATGACCAGGTGATGGTGATGAAAGGAATGGTCCCTTTAATATGCTGAAAATAGAGGAAGAGGGGAAGATATAACAGCTGATGGTATCACACCGAATGTGTGGGAATTACAGAGGATGATCCATTGTATGTGGAGGCTTGTGGGGGAAGATAAGGGGAAACCCATTATCAGAAATGTAGGAAATGGAACAGACACTGTTGAGAGATCAGTCAACTACCATGGAAGCGAACCAGTCTTTGGGGGGAAAAATGCATCTTGGGGACAGAGTTATGGAAGGTGTTATAATCAGAACATCTAAGACAGAGCCATGAAATGGAGTGCTTACAGGAATCGGGGTGGGAGAAGATACAGTCAAGATAGCTGTGCTTGTAAAGAACATTGATCAACCTGAACTATTTTCTCACTCTCCACAGATGCTGCCTGACTTAGAGTATTTCCCAATGTTTTCTGATTTTATTTCATGGGTTTTAAGGTTTGGTTTCTGTTTTTCCACAAGCATCAATGAGATAAAGCTTACACTTCATTTTAGTGATTTTGTTTGAGGAATTGACCAGGACACCGGGGCCACTGAGTGAGATCCTCAAAGTGTATCGTACCCTTTTTAATGGCCACCAACAAGGTGGGAAGGGGCCACGTCCTAATATTTCATCTGAAAGTCAACATCCCCAAATGCACAGAATTTGAATCAGAGACCTTCTGACTCATACAAGTGCAACCATCATACCAGGATGCCAACAAAGCTGCAATACAGGTAGTTAATTTTAACAATACTGCAAATGAGAAAGAAAATTCATTTTTACAACATGTAAAACAATTAGGAAAACCTCACTTCAGCAAAACAGTTCTTAGCTGTAATTTAAATCTGAATCTCTTCCACCTTATTCAAATTAATCACTGCTTGTTATTTGACAGACTCCAACCTGGTTCTACTTTAACAATAAATTTGAATGAAATACTTATTTATAGCCATTCAGCACAGAAACAAGCTCTTCAGCCCACCATGCCCACTCTACCAACCATTAAGTACTCATCTATACTAATCCCATTTACCTGAACCTAGTCCATAGCCTTTATGATTCAAATGCTTGTCTTGATATTACTAAAATGTTGAGTAGTTGCCACCCAAGTCCTATCATTTAATTACACGTTTCACTGATAATATTCAATTATTTGAACACATCATCACATCTTACTGAAATGTAATAAAGGATAAAAATGCACAAGTATGTTACTTTTTGTTTAGGAATTCCCCAGCTGCCACAGCGACAGGACGGTGTGCAGAATATACCAGGTGATATACATTCTCACAATCTTCATTAGACAATGCTTCCTCACTTCCCCTAAAACAATCGAAAAGCCAAGGAAACCAAATAAATATGTTACAAAATTGCAACACTATTGATGTATTAATCTATACAGAGTTTCATGAATATCAAAACAATATGAATTATCACAACTATTCTCACAAATACCAAAACATACACACCTTTTGCCAGCATTTCAGAAAAGAATTGCTGATGAGGTCTTTTTGGTGAGTACATGCACTCCCAAATTCTGTGCAGTGCAGAAATCAGGAACATGCTGGAAGTCATACACCAGTGCATCTGACCACTTGATCCATCCCAGAACTCAATGAGTTAAGGCACAGACTAAGTTACACACAATCTGGCCCAGAGTTAACATGTAAAGAAATCGACAGATACAAAACATTCTGTAGAGAACAACTTTTGGAAATGTTTGTTCAGATACTTAGATAAAAAGCATTTCTTTTAAGAACTTAATTACCTAGAAGTTGACAATTTAATGGACATAACTTCAGAAAATGGACATCAGTGCAAAATGGAAGAATAAAAACTACTTACTGCAATATCAAAGTAACCAATCGAATAGCTTCCACAGCAACATCATATTCTTTGTCTAATGTCATAGACACGATACGATCCTATAGAAATAATTTCAAGCAAAAGCTCAGTAATTAAAATCACTAGGAAATTTTATGGATTATTTCAGGTAACAATACTATTTTGCAAATGTTCTACATGCGCTTCGCTTAAACATACATCTGAATAGAGTGGTGCAAGATGGACACAATAAGTTGCACTGCTTCTTTGCTGCACACTTCCCTACATTTACTGGTTAGGGATATTTTTAATCAAGGAAACAGTTGTGTGTGTTTTTGTGTCTCAGCATTATAACAATCAGAAGTTACATAACTATCTAAACTTTTATCACTTTATGACACCAATTAATCTTTTTAAAAGCTTTGCAATATTGCACAGTAGATGCAACTCTACAGCGAGTCTGAACTAAACAAACACTGCATATATCCCAATGTTACACTGCAAGAGACATCAGCAGCTATTCAAGAACCCATGATTTGATTTTATATTTTAATCATTACTCATTAACTATTAATTGTACAAACTGCCAAAATATTAATACTTATTTATCAAGCTTCCAGTTCACTTAAATAAGGATTTTGTTACCTTGAACCGATTGGTGAAGAGTTCTAGTTTCGGAAAGAGTTCCTTATTAGTGTAGAGCGACTGCAAAGCTTTCAGACATTTCAGCCTCACCTCACCTTGCTAAATGCAAATGAGACAAAGCATAATTAATTAGCTTGTCTGCAAACAAAATAAAACTGAGGAAGAAGAATAATGCAAGCACTGTCTCTGGCATTTTCCACATCTTTCAAGAAATGTTAACAAAATTTATTAGAAAGAATGCAGGGTCGTGCAAAAGAATACTGAGAGCTTAACAGCAGCAACATCACTATAGATTTGCTGCCATTTCTGTTTGGTCAATGAATGGAATCACACTTCTGTGATTAGGAATCCAAAGTATTCTCATGCTTGTGAAGAAACCAAATGAGAAGGCACCTGCTAAACTTGAAAATTAGGGGTTTGTTAAACCAAAAATATGTGGAATTTAGGAAACACTTAATTGCACTATTTTACGATTTTAATGAAGCCTGTGTGACCAAACACTAAATACACTGAAAAGTCTTTATGTTCATAAAATTATTTAAATATAGACCAAATTTTTCCTCAAGAAATTAAAAACTTTAGATACTGAAAATCTGAAACACATTCAGAAAATGCTGGAAACACTCAGCAGGTGAGATAGCATCTGCAGAAAGAAAAAACATTAACCTTTCGGGTCCACGACCCTTTGTCAGGCCCAACCCAGATCTGAAAAGTGAACTTGTTTCCCTTTCCACAGATGCTGCCTGACCTGCAGAGCATTTCCAGCAATTTTTAATTCTAATTTTATTCCAAATTTCTACTTTGATAGTAATGATATTATTCCATATTTCCCTATGTTACAGGAGGCCAATCAGCCCAATGAGTCTAAGTCATCATTCAGAGCAATCCTGTCACTCCTGTTTTTCCCCACTTCTTTCCCCAAAACTTCCCCTCTCTCAGATGCCCATGAATACCACATGGCCTCTTCTCTCCCATCCAGATTTTTTTTTAAATCAACCACCTACATTAGTGGCAATTTAGTATTAAATTTGAGGAAAATGTGTCAAAAGCAATCCTTAATTGCAGAACTAAAATCTTACCTTCATAACATTTTTTCCTCATGGACTGAAATTAAATTGAAAATGTAGTTTTCTTTACACCAATAGCAAGAGAGGCAATGACCTCTACTGAATTATATTAAATTTTAAAGCAAAAAGTATTCATAATCAATTTCAACTCTCTGAAGTCTTCTTTGTTAACATCCACTGCCAATGAAAATTGAAAATCTATTTTCTCCAAGCCAAATTTACTCAGCCAAGTGAAGCGAATACATGCAAATTCTTCAAATGGCAAAGTGTGTAATTTGGTGACCATTTCTCCCCAATTCAGGAACCATAGCTTTCAAATAAAAAACTACACACACTGCTACTTAACAAATGAAAGAGAGAATATGGACCAGTTAGCCTACCATCAGTTAGAGATATTGTGATATAGCACAGAAGCAGGCTCTTCAAGAGGGTCAACGTTCAAGGATGGAGTGACTTCTTCCGTGAACATTTACAGCTTGTCAAACAGGATTTGATGACAGGCAATCTAAAGTAATTTACTGCAGGTGGGGGAGGGCTCAATTATTCACTGAATTTACCAGATTTTGGGACAAAGTTGACCAAAAACACAAAGATAGGCAATGTAGACGGGACTAAAAAACTAAAATGAGATATTGAAAAATGAAGTGAATCATCAAAACTGTAGCAAATAAATTATACTGCAAGAAAGGAAGAGGTTGTATACTTTGAACCCATGAAGAATAATTTCTAAAATGGTGAAATGCTAGGAACAGATGGGACATCTATGATTTGGGGAAATCGCATGAAAAATTAGAACAACTTTCAGAAGCAGAGTCAGGGAACAATTCTACATGTATAACTTTGACATTGATGCCGTATGAATTAATTTGAAATTCCACACTGATCAACTTAGGTTAACCAGATATCACAAGGCATAAATGGATTCAGTTCACAGATCAGCCCAGATTTAATCAAACAGACTCAAAACTACAACCTATTTGTGTTCCTATATTCCCAACCAAGTTAGTCTTTTGCATTAGTTGCAATTTATACAAAAATTGGTCAGTATTCTGGACCTTCAATGTGATGCAGTCCTTTTAGCCACCATTAGATGCCTCTAATTTGTATTGCCAAGAATATAAGAACATCACTTTATGTAAGCACAAGTAAACTTAATCACCAGAGCTGAAACAGTACTTCCTCAAAGTATAGTTCAATGTAAAGGCACTGTGACAGCACCTGCAGCAGAAACTAGAAAAACTTTTGTTCATCTCAAATACTAATCAGAATGACGATTCTCACCCGATCGTGTAATGTCCATCCCACATACTTTAAATAACTGTCATTGAGGAAGGCATCACTGTAGCTCTTCATCCACACACCTATTTCCTCAATACAGATGGCTCGTATCTCCGAAATTGCGTCACTAGGAAAGAATACAATCCAAATTTAAACTCTCACACATCATTTTAATTACTAAAAGTTTATCCTACTATCCTACAAAATATGTTTGAACCATTTTCATTTGTAAACAGGCAACACACAAAGACTAACTATTAAAAAAAATGGCAATGTCAAGCAAAGAACTAATTTTGAGAACTACACTCAAAGATTAAACAAATTTCATTACGTGTAATTGGCTGCAGATCAATACCGACTAGAATATATTCACAGGTAAAACAATTATAATATTGGGACTTTATGTTACAGTTGTATTAGTCATTGGTGAGGCTGCACTTGGAGTACTGTGTAAAGTTTTGATCATCCTATTATAGAAAAGACATGGTTAAACTGGAAAGAGTGCAGAGAAGATTTACAAGGATGTTGCCAGGACAAGAAGGCCTGAGTTATAGTAAGAGGTTGGCCAGGCTAGGTTTTTATTCCTTGGAATGTAGGAGAGTGAGGGGCAACCTTACAGAAATGTTTAAAATTATGAGAGGCATAGATAAGGTGGATGGTAACAGTCTTTTCACCAGGGGAGTCCAAAGCTAGGAGGCATAGGTTTCGGGTGAGAGAGGAAAGATTTAAAAGGAACCCGAGGGGCAACTTTTTCATGCAGAGGGTGGTGAGTATATGGAATGAGGTGCCAGAGCAAGTGGTTGAGGCAGGTACAATAGCAGCACTTGGATAGGTACATGGAGGGGTAGGGCTTGGAGGGATATGGGCCAAACGCAGGAAATCAGGACTAGCTGGGTGGGCACCGTGGTCAGCTGGACTTGTTGGGCCTGTATCTGTGCTGTATTGCTCTATGACTCTATGATAGTATAAAACTCACCTGCCACAGATGAATTATGTTTATTTTATTTAATTTCTCCTCATTCTAGTAAATTATAGACCGTCTCTTCTATTCTCCCACAATTTTATCCTGTATCTTAAAAAATGATTAACTTTTTCTACTTCTGCTGGAAGGTCATTGATCTGAAATGTTGCTTCACTAGCACTACTGCCTGACACACCGGGTACAACACTTTTTACTTTTCTCCAGATTTCCAGCATCTGCAAAATTTTACTTTGGTATTGTTTAATTCATTGCATCCCCTCTGAGAAATGCTCAACCTTGAAGTTCTGCTTTCATCTCTGTCAGGACTTCAGTCTGTGTCTCTTTTACCTTGTTAATGTTCAAAGCTTTGTTTCTTCTCAACGTTTTTTTTCAGGAATAAAACAAAGCTTGTTTTCTTAAATGATCAGATTGCTACAAGTTCAGAGGACGGTAAGTTCAAATAAGTGACTGAGAGTAAAAATTGAGGTGGTCAAAGTGATACCAATAAGTTTACAATGAAAAGATCTAGAGGGGGTAAGTGGCCAGAGGGAGGAGTTTGGGTGGATCAAGAACTTTATATGCAAGGAAGGCTCCACTATGAGGTAAAGATACTGTCCAAAAGAAAATCAAGGGATGAAGGCAACAAAAGATGATCTCAATGTCAACCTGAGCTCAAAGTTCAGTGAGGTGGAGCATATCTGATGAAGTTAACATTTCAACTAAAGACTCATCATTCAAGATCAAAAGGGTTGGTGAAAGTACTTCAGGAAATGAAAATAGGAAAGATGAAGTCAAAAGTGCTAGATGGAAAAGAAAGATTCAGCTGCATGTTTTGTGCCCAACACCTCTTGAAGTCTGCAATCCTTGGCAGCTGAAAGAACTTTTTGAAGTGTCAATTGAGGTGAAGGATAAATAAGATAATGAAAGTCAAGACTGTTGTCTCCCCAGTGACCATTTCCACTTGTAATTGATTCCCTGTACATTTAAACTGTATTTCCGTATTTTATATCTTGTACCCAACACTGATATCACCAAGATATTCAATGTTCCTCAAGTCACTGCTCTTGCATCATCACTAGATCCATACTCAAACATTTTCTTGATCTTCTCTTCAGCAGCATCAACTTGCTTAAAGCTACATGGTCTGCAGTTGCTTTTCATCCTACATCTCATCAGGCACTTGAATAAAAAATTCTCATCTTTCAGCTCAATGATTGCAAGCTTCAACAGGTGTTGGATACAAACACTCAGCTGAATCTTTTCTCCCCATCCTTTCCTCTGAACTCTCCCTTTTATTCTCATCTCGTTTCTTTTCACCATCCCCTTTGATCTTTAAGATCAGACCTCAGCATAAACATTAAGGAGTTGAGCCTAACTTTACATAGAGATCTTCTTCCTTGGTTTTTGTACCTGTATTCTGTTTTTGTCAGGATCTTTACCCCATGGTGGAGCATTCCTCGTTTTTTCCAGAATTCTTAATCCATCTGGATTCCTCTAACTTCTTATCCATTCTGGATCTTTTCATAGTAATTTATTGGCATCACTTCAACCACAACAATTCTTCTACTTCACTCACTTATTCTAACCTATTACCCTCTGAATTGGAAGCACTTTCATCACTTTAGGCCAATGTGAACATTGTCACTAACATTAATACTTTGCCATTTGGTGATCCATGCTTTATCTTCTGAAGGACGAAAACTAACACTCTGGCGCATTCCCTTATCTTATTCTGGACCATGATAACACTACTGAATACAAAACCAATGTTTTCCACA
The DNA here is from genome assembly GCF_009764475.1 of Pristis pectinata. Taxonomy (NCBI): domain Eukaryota; kingdom Metazoa; phylum Chordata; class Chondrichthyes; order Rhinopristiformes; family Pristidae; genus Pristis; species Pristis pectinata. The sequence continues at coordinate 68,574,091 of NC_067410.1, forward strand.
CTTTCAATGATCTTCTCTGAAATTCTCTCCACAGGCTTCAATTTCCTTATATCATGCGTAACTGCTTCTTCCTACTCCCAAAGATCCATCAGCAGGACTACCATCATCTCATCCTTTTCTTGCCCTATAGGACTTACCATATCATTTTTTTCCTTGTCAAAACCTGCTACTCTGCCACTTGAGCACTTTTACCTATTCCCTCCACATCATTCAAGGGCAGTATTTTTAGATAAAGCAATGATTTACCTGAACTACGAATTTATTACATTCATTGCTCATGTCTTTTTTTTCTGCACCAGGCATACTAAATGCTAATTATCAGACCGTTTTGTTGAACATCCCTGTTCAGTGCATTAGGGTGATCCAAAGTTCCACTCATCTACAACTTACATCATCCTTCATGCTCCCATCTTGTATTCTTGTTCCATTCAGCTTTTGCCCTGTGCCATCATTATTTGATCATTTAATCTCTTCTGTATCTTACTCTAACATAAATATTCCTGCTATTCTCTTCCCTCTCTTTCCCAGTGTTTTAAAACTTCTATAAAGGTTTCTATTTCTGATGAAAGTAATCAGTCCAAAATGTTAAGTTTTTCTCCATAGATGCACTCTGATATGCTTGGCATTTCCAGTATTTTCTGCTTTAATGACAATAAACTGCTTACTCGCACAACTCCAACTTGTTACAAGTTATCACTAAATCCAGTTTGCAGGTATCACTTACCGATATCTGTGCACAAAAATACCCTTGAAAACAGAGTTCATCATGTTTTCTATTTCATCTTGATTCTCTTGAAGCTAACAGGAAACAAAATTTTATAAGCAGTCAATGAACTGTATTATATCTATTGTACCAGAAATAAATACATACTTTAACATAATTCAACAAACCAAAACTGTTGAAATGGTCAAACGGTAGAGGTACTTGGAATGAAAGGAACATTTTAAGATGTCAAGAGTGAAAAGCAGTGAAGAAAGCTTTTGGAAAATATGAAAATGCTGCCAAGCATAACTTTCACCTTGAGCTATGGTGAATGTAAAACTATTCTCGTCAGAGTCATACAGCATAGACACGGGCCATGCAGCCCACCACACCCACGCCGACCAGTGGGCACCCACCTATTAATCACGTCTTTCAGTACTTGGTCCCGAGCCTTCAATGCCTCATCGATTCAAGTGCATATCTAGACACTTTTTCCATGTTAGCAACTCTGGTTTCACCACTTCAGTGGTGCATTCCAGGTACTTACTACTCTCTGGGTGAAAAATGTCCTTCTCAGATACCCTCAATCTTTTGTCCCTTACCCTAAATCTATGTCCTCTAGTTTTAATCACCTCTGATAAGGGGAAAAGATTCCTGCAGTCTAGCCAATCTACACTTCCGTAATTTTATATCACAATCATGTCCCCTCTTAACTTCCTGCACTCCAGGGAAAACCTAGCTTCACCGGTCTCTCCTCATAATTGAAATGCTCCATCTCAGGCAACATTCTGCGAATCTCCTCTGCACCCTCTCCAATGCTATCACATCTTTCCTATCGTGTGGTGGCCAGAACCGCACACAGTACTCCAGACAAGGTCCGACCAACGTTTTATAAAGTCGGGAGTATAACTTCCCTGTTCCTGATAGTTTGACTAATGAAGGCCAGCATCCCATATGCCTTAACTACCTGATCTACCTGTACTATCACTTTCATGGATATTTGGGTTCACACACCAAGGTCCCTGTTTCTCAATACTCCCTTGGACCTTGCCATTCGTGGTACATGTCTTGGTTTCATTACTATTCCCAAAATGCATTGCCTCACATTTATTAGGATGAAACTCCATCTGCCATTTTTCAGCCCATTTCACCATCACATTGACTGACATCACCCTGTAGCCCAAGACTACTATCCACACTGTTCACAAGTCAGTTAGTCACATTAATCAAAATGTATATCTAATTGTTATTAAGACGGAGTCTTGGAGCTGCTGACCAGGAAGAGTAATTATAGTGGAAATATAGTATTTTCGTACTTATGAACTGTGCATCAGCTGAACTTCCAAAATCAGTCCAACTAAAATGTAAGAAGTTGCCACCGCTTTGACAGGTTCCAGGTCACAAATGAGGTTGTAATCCTTTTTAATGTTTTTTTCTTTTGTTTCCAGCTGCTGGTCTTAAATTATTACCTTGATGACTTTGGTCTGCACTCCAGCACAGATATTCCCTCTGTTCTCTCCACTCCTCCCTCATCTGAAACTTAACATGCTCATATTCTTTTAAACTTGTCAAGTCTGAAGAACAATCCTAGTCCTGAAAAGTTAACTCTGTTTCACCTCCTCACTAGTGCTACTTGACCTGCTGAATGCTGAACAGTATTTTCTGCTTCAGATTTCCACCACCTGCCACTTTTTTTTACTCCAATAAATTATATGCTGAATTGCTAAGAGGGAGTTTTTTATTTATTCTGCACCCTCTAAAAATGCAAGACTAATGGCCATAAAGCAGTACGCATTTGATACATATTGATGTATTTGAATAATTGTTTCAACCATGTGAACTTTTGAATTATCTGCAATTAATTATCATAAATTAACTTAAAAAAAGAATGTTCCTCCACTGCAGTGGAAAAAGATGCTGTTTATATTGACTTTGCTGAATCTTGTCTTCTTTTCCTATGCTCATTGAGATGAGGAATATTAGTTCAAAAACTTGAAAATATTCATTCACTGCAGTGGAAGCAAAAATATTGTTTATATTGACATTGCTGAACCTTGTTTTAATTTCCTGTGCTCAAGATGAGGGATATTAGTTCTGAGAATTTAACAACTTCAGTTTCAGCTATCTAATGTCAGGATCAAGTAATCCTATCTCAGATACAGCAGAGCTGAACATAAACTAAAGCCATCACTACTCTGCTGCAACACATCTATCTCCTAGAAAGAAATCCCTGATGACATGGACCCTTTAAAGTATAGTTCGACAAATTACCAGATCTTTGTAACCTCTTAACATATTACATCCAATAAATGAGATGTTAAGTAATTAATCAATGTGCTTCTCCAGTGGGATTGAAACAGTAAAACTCAAGGTGATGAACCACTTCAGCAATCTCAATATAAATACTCCTGCCATCAAGAAAACTGTTGTAGACTGCCACGAAGTCATATGTTATCTCTTGACAAAGCCCTTTTTCTCCTTTGAATCCAGTGGGATTGAATTACTGATATTGCAGGGTAAAGTTTAACACAATCTTTTGCAAAACTTATGCCAGTCCTCCACTCAGACACCAAATATTTGTGGATTATTCTGCAAACCATTTCATTACCTCTCTCACCCTCAGTCTGTTTTGTTAACCATAACTATTCTTCTTGAATCCCAGTTCCTCAACTCCTCCTTTCGATAGGTTTTCTTCCAGTGTTCCATTGTCACACTATGTCTTAAGATGATTGATAATGCTCCAAAATGCAATAAAGCAAGCAACAGAGTTGGCTCAGACCAATTGCACTGGCACATTTTGCTTCTGCATTCTCTCATGTTGTTTGTTTGCCTTCTGCTTGCTTTTATCACTCCAAACATTCTTAGTCTTTCTACCATCTCACTGTGTTAATTAACAGTTTCTGTTAAGCAATTTGCAAATTAACCAAACAACTGGTTTTCTATCAGAGATTGGACCATTTGCAAATCATCTCCCTCTCTGACTGGTCTATTTGTATACATACTTTTTCATGATCTCCCATAAAGGTGTTTGAAATGGAAACTTGTTTGAAAGTTGAAAGAACAACTTTCAAAACTTTGATTCATTATTTCCAACATTTAGATATTTTCATATTTCAGACATTTGTTAACATTTATTGCTTATTTTAATATGAAGTCTTCGATCACAGTGCATATTTCTAATACAGCAAAGGTAAAAACATGTTGAGAATAAAATACAACCAAAACATAGCCACCGACTTAAAGGTCAAACGGTATGGTCTATTACGCTGAATTATTTTAATTTTATATTAATATTTTTCAAAATGTTAACTAATTACTTGTGTCTCAAAACCTTGTGCCTGCAATTTTTCATGCTTTACTTCTGAATCAAATAGTTAACAAAGCCATAGCATCACTATAAAAATGTACAATTCCTCCTCCCATTTGTATATTTAGATATGTTTCAAGAATTTATGATTATGTATACTCTAAACGTAAAACATTTACCAAAGTAGGAAAAAAAAACCTGGAAAAATCAGCAGGTCAGGCAAAAAGATGCAGGAAGTCAGGAAAAAAAACAGAAAATGCTGGAAAAACTCAGCCTGACCAGATTTCAGATTTGTATCTGCATTTTTCCAACATCTGTAGTTTTTTTTGATTTTCACTTACCAAAATAACAGAGCAGACTCAAAATCTTACCTCCTTTCTCTTTTGTAGAAGTAATTCTAATCTATCATTAGCTCGTTTGCCTATCATTTTGTTCCTTTCAGCTTCATACTGTCTTTGTGTATTATCCTGATGTATACTCAAGTTTAAGGCCACATTCACCAATGCAGTCATCAGCTTCATGGCTGTAATGAGAAGAGTAAAATTGTTAACGATAAATTGATACTTTTTGTGTTGTGTTAATCACTAAGCGCAAACATATTTATATCCTCACAGTTTATGAAAATACACATTTTATGTGAGTTAAACTTTATTAAAATCATTTAAACACCACCTAAATTATATCGTAGATGCTCATGTTGAATTTAATCATGTCAGTCTAAATAGGTGATTTCAACAGAATTTCATCTTTTTTCCTTTGAAGTTCTTTGATGGAGTTCAAAAAGCAGTAACATCAAAACAAACAATTCTTGATACAAATAGCAAAAGATCTTCATAAATCTATTTGACAAGTTCATCCTTTACTATCAGTAAACACCAAACTGCTTTGAAAAAATGAACTGCCAAATTACTTTTAGATTAGTACATATGAAAAGTTACACATGAAACAAACAGGGTATTTTGACAACCAGAATTGCTGCTCAGCTAACTGGATGGAAGTTGATAGGAATAGAGAGCATTAGGTGAAATGTTAGAACAAATATTGGTGAAAATGCAAAACAACTGGAAAGTATAAGTGCACATTAACTCAATTTACAATCTTGATTTACGGTGTTGCTGTAGCAAGTTAAAAGACAGTTAAAACAAATCTGCTTAAGTGAGACCAACTTTTTTTTTTGAACGATGAGAAACTTTAGTCTATAGGCTCAGATTCACTCAGAGAAAGGCTGTATGAGTTTACTTGAGAAACGTATGTAAAAGCCAGCTGACAAAGCAGCCATCACCTCAAGTGTTCAATCTGAATTCAAATTTAGGCCCGAAAGCTACCACAAAAATTTGAATTCACTGTTCAGCCTCTGAATGCCAACATTTTAGCAGTTAAAATAAATCTGTAGTAAATCTAAAATTGGTATCATCCTCCCAAAATACCTACTCCAAAAGAACACAGGAGAAACAAATTGCATACTTGTAAAATTGAAATGACTAATTTCTGAGTATCAGCAAATAGAATGCACACAATACCAACAATGACTCAAACTTAACTATTTTCCAGACAAATCGTCACTTTGTAAAGACAATTGCCATGCTCCCCTAATTAGCTTCTCAATATTCATTTCAGTTACTACTCCTGCCCTTGCTGATCTACAACATTCACATAGATTCAGACTGATCTGATTTAAGCTATAAAACTTGCTGAGAATGTCTTTTAACGGTACAGCAATGCAATAAATCAAGAATGTAGATCAAGTCAATGTACTTATATTTTCCATTTTCTTTGCACTTTCCCTGGGTTCTCATTCCCTAACAGTTCCAACTTAAAATTCTTATCGTGTTTAAATCCCTTTGTAGCCTTGGGCTCACTTTCCCTGCAAGGTGCTCCAGTGCTCAAAACTATCCAATGATCAGTTCTCCTTTAGCATTATCAAAAGGCATTATTTTGGTAAGATATCTTTATTAGTCACATGTTCATCGAAACACACAGTGAAGTGCATCTTTTGCGTAGAGTGTTCTGGGGGCAGCCCACAAGTGTCGCCATGCTTCCCGCACCAACATAGCATGCCCACAACTTCCTAACCTCTGCATCTTTAGAATGTGGGAAGAAACCGGAGCACCCGGAGGAAACCCACGCAGACATGGGAAGAATGTACAAACTCCCTACAGACAGTGGCCGAATTGAACCCGGGTTGCTGGCGCCATAATAGCGTTACGCTAACCACTACACTACCGTGCCTGAGCATTTGATCATTGCTTCTACCTCCTGCTTAGTCTCAACAGCCAATTTTTCCTGGTCACACCCTTGAATTTATCTGTACCACACATGCTATATGAGTAAATGTTGTTGTTCTGCTTAGGGTTTGCATTAAAATCTAAACTTGCTGCAAGTTCAGTAATACCGTGATTTCACACATACATTGTGTTGCATGTGTCCAATTCAAGCCTGAGAATTCACTCATGTTACCACTTATTTATATTCTGTGTTTAAGGCGTACATCACAGTATGTACTTTAGCATTTAAACAAAAATCCTTCATAAATTGTTTGCACAAAGTTATCAACTTACCAGCCAACGTACTGGTGTGCCTGAAGGCTCGAACTTGGGAATCTGAAAGCCCAGTTAGCAGAGAAATCACTGTATCCATCATGTATTCATCATAAATAATACTGTACTGACACTGCCGGATCAGCACTCCAATAAACTCACAGAAATTGGAGCGAAATTTCTTCCACTGTGGACCAGGCATTGTTAGTGGATAATCTCCACTGTCCTGAAAATAAACATATTCTCAATTATAATCTTAATTAAAGGTCATTAAATGGTCTGTAGCAAGAGTTTTACTCACAATACATATAACATTCCTATTTTTCTTGACCCACATTCGCAGCAAAATACCAAACAAACATATTTGTAAACTGAGTCCAAGATAGCATTACTCATCAAAATACTCAAAGCTCACGAAAAGTAACTAGATAAGATGACTCTTAATATGGTCTTGTCTAGAATTAATAATCCACTTGCTTTTTTCCTATTTTACAGACAGGATCCGGATGCATTTATTGCCTTTGAGGTGATGATTAGCCACCTTCTGGAACTACTGCGGTTCACAAGATGAAGAAACACTCAACGCCATAGCAGTTATGGCACAACTGAATGGCTCTCTCAGCTATTTCAGATGGTATTTAAATACTCACATTGCTGTGTGCCTGGACTAACAATGCAGCCAGAAAAGATAAGGATATCAGACTTCTTTTACTGAAGGATATTAGTTGACCAGATGGGTAGAGTACTGAAATTGGCCCATATCATGCTTACCTGTAGTCAGTGGTTACAGAGAAAACAGCTTCATCCCATGGTTTAACTAATCTTGGGCTTCTGCATGTCATGATCAAATGTAGAAATCCAAAAAAAGCTGCATTCGAAGTCCAGAGGTGGTTCACTGATGTGCTGAGCAGACAGGACAGATGCATACTGCATCCAACCCAAGGTTTACAGCAGGGCTGAATGGGATTAAAAACTGCAACCCCATTCACTTAAATGGGTTTCAGACTCTGTGATTAAAGGCAACGGAAGGTAAGCAGTTTTATTTTACATTATTATTTTTAATTATTTGTTGTTATTTTGAATTAAATTCTTATCTTTTTAATTTTCAGCCAACTTTTTAAAAATTTAAATGTATTTGAACTACTTTTGAGTTTCTGATCATCAGAAAGCCCCTTGGCTGTGGTGTCCTATCAAAAGCTGTCTGGGCACTCCAAGAACATGGGCCTTAAGATCTTAAGTGTACAACTTGTTCCATGTGCGAGTCTGTGCCATCTTGTTGGATGCCTCTCAGGAACAAAAAGGTCAGCTCAGCTGGCTGCATGCATCTGAATCAGGTTACTGTAAGTGGGTGGACTCCACAAATGGCTTGTTTGGGCAGCAGGTCCAGAACAATTGGCCCAGTATTACTTTTTTCCCCATGGCTGCAGCAGTTTTAATTGTGGAAAAATTCGGGCTCACATATACTTTTAATATTGTTTTAGATTCAAGAACAAGTATTTTTTGGAATTTACATTCGACATTATTCTGGTAATTAATACAAAAGTAGATTTTTTGCCTCTTTCCCATGTGATCATTTAAGATTAAATTTGAATTTCTACAATCCAAAAAGAACTCACTGAACCGAATATTTAGCTTTTATGCCAAGGAATATCAAAAAATATAACAATGGGTTCAGTCTTGAGACCATCGAAATTTGTACATACTGCACATTGTTCAATGAAATAATGGGGACTCACTTCATCAAACTCTTCAGTCATTTTCCTGATTATTTCTGTATTCTGCATATTTCGAAACATCTCAATTCTGACTGTGCCTATAAAGGAAATATGAACAAAATTATAAAATGACCGCAAATAAATTTCCCCTTCATAATGACTGATGAAGTTAAAGTCTCATGAAGTTAAAGCTAAATAAACCGGGTATTTGGGCACACAATTTCAGTATGTGTCTTGCATACCCAAAGATGATCCACATCAACAATATAAATTAACCAAAACAGCTAATGACCTGATGCATATATAAAAAAAATCACAAAATAATGAAGGAAAAATACTACAAAAAATCCACACAACAAATTTGCACTTATCCAAATAGAAGTAGCTTCAATAATGGTAGCATTTCCCACAACACTGACTTTTCTCCTTGAAGTTTACAGATTGCACTGGTAGATATTATGATATTCACAAAGGAAACAGACTTTGCAGTTGGAGAATTCAGTGAAGGGATAGGTGAAATTCTACTGCAGGTCTCCATAAATAAAGAAGAGGTACTTGGAGGCTATTGCAAGGGACAAGGAAAGATGGCTGAGATTTAAGTCTTAGCTGAACACAAGCGAGGTACCAGATGACTGGATCACAACAAATTTGGTCCCCTTTTTAACAAAGGCAGCAGGGAAAAGCTTGGTAACTATAGATTTATGAACCTAACATCAGCAGTAGGGAAGATACTGGAAGATGTTCTGAGGGAGACGATTAATGATCACTTGGAAAGCAGGGACAAATCAGAGATGGCGAACATGGCTTTCTCAAGGGCAGATCTTGTCTGACCAATCTGACTAAATTCTTTGAAAAAATAATTAAGTATATTGATGAGGGCAGGGCAGAAGATGTGATTTACATGGACTTTAGTAAAGGCTTTGACGTGGTCCCACGTGGGAGACTGGATCAAAAGATCAGGGCCCATGGGATCCATGTCAAATTGGTGAACTGGATCCAAAATTGGTTAGGCAATTAAGAGACAGAGGGTGAGAGTATAAGGTGGTTTTTGTGATTTATCTACTGTGACTAGTGGTGTCCCACAGGTATCAGAGCTGGGATCCCTGCTGTTTGTAATATCTGTGAATGACTTAGATGTAAGAGGCAAAATAAGCAAATTTGCAAATGACACAAAGATGGATGGAGTTGTTGATAGTTTGGAAGGTAGTCTTAAACTGCAGAGAAGTAATGATGTTTTGGTGAAATGGGATGAAAAATGGCAGATGGAGGTTAATCCAGACAAATGTGTGATGATGCATTTTGGGAGGACTAATGAGGCTCGGGCATACACTATGAATGGTAGGGTCTTGAATGGAGTACTGAGGAACAGAGAGACCTCAGAGTACAAGTCCATTGAGCTTTGAAGGTGGGAAACACAGGTAGACATGGTTAAGAAAGCATACGTATATGGCATAATGGCTTTCGTTAGTTAGAGCACTGAATAGAGAAGTAGGGAGGTTACTTTATAAAAGCTTGGTCAGAGCACAGCTCAGGTACTGCGTGCATTTCTGGTCACCAAGCTATAGGAAGGATACAAAGGCACTGAAGAAGATGCAGATGAGATTCACCAGGATGTTGCCTGGAATGGAACAGTTCAGTTATGAGGATATACTGGAGAAGCTAGGTCATTTCTCCCTGAAATAGAGGAGGTTAAGTGGAGACTATGATTAAGGTATATAAAATTGGGTATAAATAGGATAGACTGCAGGAAACTTTTCCCCACAAGTACATAAAACTAGGGGACAAAGTTTTAAGGTAACAGGGAAGACAACGAGAGGGGATGAGGGGGACTTTCTTCACCCAGAGAATGACAAGTACCTGGAGTGCACTCGAGAAACAAAAGGACTGCAGATGCTGGAATCTTGATGAAAAACACGATGATGCTGGAGGAACTCGGCAGGCCAGGCAGCATCCGTAGAGAAAAGCAGGCAGTCAACATTTCGGGTCAGGACCCTTCTTCAGGGCTGAAGGTAGGAAAAGGGGAAGCCCAATATATAGGAGGGCAAAGCAGAGCAGCGATAGGTGGACAAAAGAGGGGAGGCAGGGTGGGCACAAGGAGGTGATAGGTAGATGCAGGTGAGAGATAGTGATAGGCAGGTGCAGGGAGGAGGGAAGAGCAGATCCACCAGGGGATGGGTCAAAGGTGAGGAGGAAAAAAAGGGGTGGTAGAAAAAATAGATATAGGCAAGGAAAGGGAAGAAAAGAAGTGGCATGGTGGGTATGGAGGGGTATCTGAGGTGCTGTTCCTCTAGTTTGCGCTTGGAATTCTCCTGGCAGTGGAGGAGGCTGAGGACCGACACATCTGTGGGAGGGGGAATTGAAGTGACTGGCAAACCAGAGATGCAGAGCGCGGTTATGGATAGAGCCCAGGTGTGCACAACCTCATCTTCACCATGGACATCCAGTACCTATAGACCTCCATTCCCTACCCTCACTGTCCTCTGCTTCTTTCTTGACCAGAGACAGAACCAGTCCTCTTCCACTAACACTCCCCTCCGCCTGGCTGAACTTGTCCTCACTCTAAACAACTTCACTTTTGATTCCTCTCACTTTCTAAAGATCAAGGGCTTAGCCATGGGCACTCACATGGGCCCCAGCTGTGCCTGTCTCTTCATTAGCTACGTTGAACAGTCTCTGTTCCAAGCCTGCTCCAGACTCATTCTTCAAATCTTTCTCTGCTAAATCGACGACTGCTTTGGTGCCACCTCCTGTATCCGTGCGGAACTCAACAGTTTCATAAATTTTGACATAAATTATCACCCTGCTCTCCAATTCACTTGGACTATCTCTGACACCTTTCTCCCCTTCCTTGATCTTTCCATCTCCATCTTAGGAGATTCCTTATCCACCGACATCTTTTACAAACCCACTGATGCCCACAGCTACTTCAATTACAGCTCATCCCACTCTGTCGGACCAAGGGTGCCTTTTTTCCCCCCCAATTTCTCTGCCTCCGGTGCATTTGCTCCCGTGATGACGCTTTCCACTCCAGGACATCCGAGATGTCCAACTTCTTGACTAACTGTGGCTTCCCCTCTACTGTGGTCGAGACAACTTGCACCCACATTTCTTCCGGTTCCCGCATCTCTGCTCTCACCCCCACCCCTCCCAGATACAACAGGGATATGATCCCCTTGTCCTCGCATTTCATCCTACCAGCCTACATATTCAACACATCATTCTCTGCCATTTCCACCATGTCCAACAGGACCCCACCACCAAGTATATCTTACGCTTCCCCACCCCTTTCTGCCTTTCACAGGGACTGCTCTCTCCACGACTCCCTCGTTGCCCCACCCCGGGAACTTTCCACTGCCCTCACCATAGGTGCAACACCTGCCCCTACACCACCTCCATCAAGGGACCCAAACTGTCCTTTCAGGTGAGACAGAGATTTACCTGCACCTCCCTTAATATCATCAGTGCTCCAAGTGTGGCCTCCTCTACATTGGCGAGACCAAACGCAGACTAGGTGACCGTTACGCAGAACACCTGTGCTCCATCTGTAACCGTGATCTGCATCTCCCCATTGCCAGTCACTTCAATTCCCCCTCCCTCTCCATCACAGATATGCCAGTCCTTGGCCCCCTCCACTGCCAGGAGAATTCCAAACGCAAACTGGAGGAATAGCACCTCATTTTCCATCTCGGCACCTTCCAGCCTAATGGCATGAACATTGAATTCTCCCACTTCAAGTAATCCCCACACCCCCCAGGCCTCTTCTTTTCTTCCCTTTCCTAGCATCTCTTTTTTCTTACCCCTTTTTTCCTCCTTTGACCCATCCCCCAGTGGATCTGCACTCCCCTCCTCCCCCGCACCTGCCTATCACTATCTCTTACCTGCATCTACCTATCACCACCTTGTGTCCACCCCTCTTTTGTCCACCTATCACTGCTCTGCTTTTCTCTCCTTTATGTCAGGCTTCCTCTTTTCCTATCTTCAGTCCTGAAGAAGGGTCCTGACCCGAAACGCTGACCGCCTGCTTTTCTTCACAGATGCTGCCTGGCCTGCTGAGTTCCTCCAGCATCAGAGTGTTTTACACCTGGAATGCACTGTCTGAGAGAGTAGTTGAAACTGGATCACCGATAGCATTTAAGTCTCTGGATGAGCACTTGAATTGCTTAGGCACAGAGTGCTATGGACCAAGTACTGAGCGATTGGGTTAACACAGAAGGGTGCCCACTGATTGGCATGGACATTGTGCTGAATGACCTGTTTCTGTGCTTTGATTCCATGATTCTCTAAGAAGTCACTCATTAGATATTTTCATTAATTATATTTCCCTTAAAAAGTAGATAGCTTATGATATAAAGTATCAGTGTAAAAATGTTGCTCAGTTTTAATGAAAACCAAATTTAAAACAAAATTCTCTGATGGAGCTAATGTTTAATAGTGGAGACATATAACAACACTTCAGAGAATACTTCAAAGGCTTTTAGATTTACCTTTACATCCTGAGCACTGGATGAAAAAGTTGATCAAGTCCAAAAGTGCGATATCCCTGTCTTGTTTATATGATTCTATCCAGTCATCAACCACAGACTATGAAAAAACATTATTGTTAAATTACACAAGTTGAATAAACCTTAGATTATGTCATTACAGCATTTAACACCCTCTAACCAACTGCATGACCACTCACTGGAAAAGACTTCACATTACTATTCTCAGGAAAAATATTTGATCTGTTCTCGTATTATAATATTTTTCCTCCTATGTACATTGGTGCATTTACAAATTCATACAATCATCTGAGCTCCAGGCTCCAAATCACACAAGATGTTTTAACTTTTTATATTACACATACACAAACATATTGAATACTGAGTTAGGAACTATAAGTTTCTATAGAACTTCATCATTGCAACTACATGGTGTATGTTGTTCGGAAATGAAGACTTCCTAGTGCAGAATATAGAGCTGCAACATATCATGTGTTTTATTTTTGGGTCCTCAGAACAGAAGAGCCAACTATTTTCAGGACAAGATATAAATTTTTAGACTTTCCATCTTTCTGCTTGCAACTTTCCTTGACTGAGACTCAAACCTCATTAACCCAAGGACTTCAAAAATCAGGTATCTTAAATTTCGTGCCACAGCAAATAATATCCCATTTCTAAAATTCTCCAGCCCTTTCTAAGAGGTAGCAGACAAGGATACCAGTACAACTTCACTAATACAAAATTAGCACATTCATGATTCAAAACTGGAGAACACACAGTGAAAAAAATTGGACAAATTCACCAAGTTATAACTATTTTGTTTTTTCTGCATCCTCAATATTAGCCATGGACCAGAATGCATAACTCTCCAACCAGCAGAGTTGCTCCACACTTGCTGAGATGATGTTCTAAGTGACTGCCCACTAGTCCCTCACCAGTGAAGTAAGGATCCTCCCAGCCTCATGGCAGTGATCCAGACTGCAAAACTTTTTCACTGCAGCTGGATCGCTAAGGGGTAGGAGGTCTTGGACAGACAGCGACCTGGGTGGGGGTAGTGGAATAATTCTACGAACTCCTTGCAAATGAGATTATAACACAAACCATCCAGCCATTGTTTAACTTATATGAAACCCTTAATAAATGAAGATATTAGGTTTATTGGAGTTAAATGTTTTCTTAGACAAATGTGATTATAAAAATCAAGATTCTGACAGTATTTATCTAAATAATATAAAACAAAGTTAAATGTTCCTAAACTGGACTGTTTATAATGATCAAAGTAAAAATAGTGCAGTTTCACAGTAAAAGAAAATACAGCTCTGCTGAAAATGCACTGTGAAAATAATTGTGTCTTTCCTCTGCACTCTTTGACAGGGAAGCTTGCATCAGAGGGTTCTCTTATTGGCTCTTGTTCATCTCTGAAGTGTAGGGGAAAACATTTAGAGATTGACAGCTAATTGTTGATGAATAGAACACCACATTCAAGCCAGATCATCAGCTGCTATACTGAGCTGCAAATATTGATTAATATATTTTGTAATATTACACCATATAATTTATCCATTATATCTTGGCTCAGACTTTCAATTACATTATTGTTGCATTCCCTCTACTGCAAATTAGTGTAGGAGAATGAGGGGTGATCTCACAGAGGTGTATAAAACCATGAGGGACATAGAATGCACACATTTGTTTTTCCCCTCGGGGATGGGCTATCAAGAACTAGAGGGCATAAGTTTAATGTGAGGAGAGAGATTTAATAGGAACCTCAGGGACAACTTGTTCGCCCAGAGGGTGGTCCACATATGGAACGAGCTGCCAGAGAAAATGATTGAGCCAGGTATATCAACAACATTTAAAAGACACTTGGACAGGTACATGCATAGGAAAAGTTTAGAGGGATATGGGCCAAACACAGGTAAATGGGACTAGCCAAGATGTGCATCTTGGTCAGCATGTATCTGCTGGCTTGCTTCCATGCTATATGACTATTTAAAAAGCTTCCCAGCACAATACAGTATTCCTTTTCTAAATGGCTGTCCAGACAACTATGTAAAATTTAATAGAATCACATGAGCGAGTAATAGAAAAGCAGCAAAACCATTTTTTAATTGACTTTTTCCCCTTTCCATTCATAGTGCTGTGTCCATCTTTCCTGGTGCCACTTTTAATATTACCAATATCATAACAGATTAAATTTTTAGAAACATAGATAAAAACAAGTAAAATTTCACTGCTATCTGACTGAAAACCACTGAACTGTTTTATTTAGCATTGATGTTTTTCTCTCACTGGTGTTAAAACATAAGATTTGAACTTTAAACAAAACAGGCAGTATGTTCATTTTAATGTAGAGAGCATCCTGAACACTATATCAACATATCACTTCCGCTTATATCAGTATAGATCACTGCATTTTTATTTTATTCTGCACCATTCCCGAATAATGGCAAAATCCATTCAAATAATGTCATAACGCATGGTAATTGAATGCAGTTGAGATCAGGTAAATTGAGCACGAAAGGCTTGTTTTATCTAAAACTACAAATTGGATAGATTTCTATTTAATTCTGAGGGCATTTGTTTTTATTTGTTAGACGTCTTGTTTAGTTTCATGTTATTTTAGTCTGCAATATTCTTTAGTTTTTAAGACCACCATCAATAAACTCACCCAACAGAATCACAATATATTCCTACATTGCTTTACATTAGCAAAGGGGATTCAAATATCAAGGCTAGATTTTTTTTTCTTGGGGGGGGGGGTGAGGGAATGCATTTAACAATGACAAAATTGATATATACAAGGACCAGTCATGTGACTTCTGGCATGGATTCGAGAAAAGAAAATGCCAACTCCAACAGGGTCACCAAGGATTCAGTAGGTCAAAGACATTGCAGCCTTCACTATCCAACCAAAGGGCAGGAAATAGTGCATCTTACGCTTTGGCTCAATCATCAGCTAATGCACAATCTTGTCTACAAATTAAATACAACGTTACAAAAAAATGACTTCTGGTAACTTGATTCTCAATTTAAAACAAGATACTTCCAAAGGTAGAATTCTACTATTCAACTGAGTTTTGAGTTTAGCAATATTAAACATCCAAGGAATATTAACTGTCAACCATTCCACTGCTATTGGTAGCGACCAGTGTAATAATATAACTTTTGTTTTGTAAAAATAAAGAATAGCTTAAAAATTAGCATAAAGGTTGTCAACCAAAGGGGAAGAGAGAGAAATAAGAAATTAAGTACAACTTCCATTAAAGGACCCCATTAGACAATTTAAATTTTCCAGTATACATTAGGATTGATTTCAAAAATTTTCTTTTAGGAGATGATTGATCTGAACTGCTGTAAATAATATTATATTTGTACAGTCTGAAAGATTCAGCACAAACAAAAGTTGTCAATTATTGTCAGACATCATACAAATTTAAAACAAGCTTTTGGGAAGGATCTGTGTCTGAGCGCCGGTCACATGAACTGCCATGTGCACTGACAAGACTAATGCAACACAGGAGTCCTCTGTTGCAAGTTCAGCAACATTACTGAATAGCATGCATGGCAATCATCTCACACAGGCAAAAAACTGATGAATAGCTGGTCAGATATTCTGGCCCAACATTTGAAAGCTTTGCTTCTTTTGAAAAACAGATTTCTAATAACAAGAATGGCTCCTGGAAACCAAAGAGTACTCATTTTCATCCTTTGCAGTCTAACCAAAAAAACAGAGTAAATGAACAAGTCAGAACCCAATTAGACATACAAACTGTTTCTCTGCTGTTGCACAATTAGGAACTTCAGGAATGCACAGGAATGGATTAATTTTTCCATGAGCACATCACAATAATTACATGATACTCCATTTACCTGCATGGCACTCTTTCCCATTTTTACCACTTCAAACAGTGTGACTGGTTCAACTTCGCCATTTTGCTGATGGTGACCATTAGCTCTTCCCTGATTTGCTCTACCACCTGCGCTAAGACGACTTTTTTCTCCTGGAGTACGTCTTGCCTTCTTAGCAGTCTGGGAAATACAAGGTGCTTCTTTTTGTAAAAATGTCAAATGGGATACATTCACACTACATTCACAATGCAAGAAATTTTACCAAGCTCCATAATTATTAATATTTCACAAAATATATTCAAAGACCATCGGTACAATGATCTTGAAACAATAATTTATTAAAATTGCCACATCCTGTGTAAGTGGTCTTCAGAATAATGATAATTTCATTTAATTAATCCAGGCACAAAATTGAAAGCATATTGTTACAATATTAAACCAGTCAGATATAAACCAACTTTTAAAGTCTTGCCAGCTAATTAAGCCTCAATGACTAGTGTTTCTTTGCATAATATTTCAACAAATATTGCATTTGCAAAGTTCAGAGAGTTATATTGCATGGAAACAGGCCCTTCAGCCCAACTGGTCCATGTCGACCAAGATGCCCCATCCAAGCTCGTCCTTTTTGCCAACGTTTGGCCCATAACCTGAACCTTTCAAATGTCCTTGTGAAACTGTCTTTTAAAAGTTGTTGTTGTACCTGCCTCAATCACTTCCTCTGGCAACTCATTCCACATACACACTACATTTTGTGTTGAAAAAAATTGCCTCTCAAGTTCCTTCCTATTAAATCTTTCCCCTCTCACAAACCTCTGACCTCTAGTTCTTGATTCCTCAACCCTGGGGAAAAAAAGACTTGAGTGCATTCACCCTATGTATGCCCCTCATGATTTTATGCACCTCTATAAGATCATCTCTCAGTCTCCCACGCTCCAAGTCCTAACCTGTTCAACCACTCCCTATAACACAGTCCCTCAAGTCCTGGCAACATCCTTGTAAATCTTTTCTGCACTCTTTCCTATATCAGGGCGATTAAAACTGAACACAATACTTCAAGTGCAGCCTCACCAGTCCAATATAACCACACCAGGACCTCTCAACTTTTATCCTCAAACCCCTGACTTCTGACACAAAAGCCTTCTTCACCACCGTCGACCTGTGACTCCACTTTCAATGAATCATGTACTTGTACTCCAAGGTCCCTCTGTTCTGCAACACTCCCCAGGTCCCTGCCATTCACTGAGAAAGTCCAACCTGGATTTGACTTTCCAAAATGCAACACTTCGCACTTATCTGAATTGAACTCCATTTGCCATTCCTCAGCTCACTTACTCAGCTGATTAAGATCCCCCTGTAATTTTTTTTATAACCTTCATATCCACTATACCAGCTATTTTAGTGTCGTCTGCATTTAAAAAATATTTTCCAGACTTTTCCTTTTCTCTAGCTACTTCCCCAATTGTGGATTCTAAATACCTAGTTACTTGCACTAATAGGTCGGTTAAAACTGACCACCTTAAACAGTACAGAAAGGTCACTGCCATCCGAGTCTAAATTTCACAAGGACCATATGAACTATAGTTGTTTAATTCTATGCACCAGGACAGAAATTTCTTAGGGATTTCCAACTTCCTCAGTGAGAAAGGATACCAAGCTAGCAGTAAACCTTGAAATCCAACAATCAGAATATGAACTGAGAACACCACCCAAGCAAATCCAAAATTAGACGATTTCAGGTCCTTGACCCTTCATTAGAACCGAAACATTAACTATTCCTCTTTCCACAGACGCTGCCTGACCTGCTGAGTTTTTCTAGCAATTTTAGTTTTTATTTTAGTTTTCCAGAATCTGCAGTTTTATTTGATTTCCAAAATTATACCAGCTCTTCAAGATTACTAACAATTATAAACACAAACATAGAATGTTAGAATATTCAGCAGGTCATACAGCATCAGTGGGGAGAGAAATTAAATCAACATTTCAGGTCCATTATCAGACTACATACAATCTATTAATGGAGAAATGATACTGCAATGAACCAAGGTGTTAAGGACATATGAATTATTCCATTAAGTAGATAAAATGTGGAAAACAACTGCAATGTAAATACGAAGCAACAAAACAATGAATGCTGACAAATTTAGTGAAGCTTATCAGAAATCTAGTGTACGTAATGCTCTGCCTTTATACAAAACTGCATTATTTTGGTGCTTTAATATTCAGAATCTTCCACTTTGGTCTGAACATGCCATTATGCGGAGTACACTAACACGCTGCTTTTAAAGACACAATAATGTCGATACTTAAAAATTTCATACCGGTGGCCTGCCAGGACCTCGAGCTCTGCGTTTCCGCCCTTTCACTTCTGGGTCATCGAATTCACCAGTGACATCAGAATGAATGGTTGTTTCATTGGTTGACTCCCTGAAAAGATCACAAAATAATTTAAAATTAAAAATACTAATTAACCTTAAAATTATTGTTCAATTGCTTCCGTAATCTCACAAACAACAAAAATCTAAATCATTAGCACCAAGGAATAGGTTTTGTTTTCAGAAAAATAAGCTTTTTGGAATGAAGCACAGATTTATTATACAATGCAGACATTTAAAGCTAAAGAACTACAGCATCCATATTCTGTCTCATGTCTTTTTATGTAGTCATCATACAAAATAAGAATGAGGCTTGAAAATGCCAAACACATTTGGATGATGAGCATAATATTGTAGTTGCCACAGTATTTTAAGTTATCAGATATAAAAATTGCTGCAAGGAATATAAAAAGGGCAAAATACAGCAAATGTTGATTACTTATTCCTAGATGCATCCTGTGCTAAACTTAAGCAAAAATACAATGAAAAAAAACTGCACTTAAGGATTCCACTGTGGAAATGCATAAAAAAAATAATATGGAAAATGGAGCAATAAAGCAAGGAAGGAAACATGATCAAATAATATCAATGCAAGCAATGCTTCCAAGTTTGTTCTGTGCTTACCCTGGCATTAACATAATTTACCTACTTTCAAACATTTTTATTTAAGAATAAACTTTTCATAAATTGCCAGACACAACAATCAATGCACTGAATACATGATAAATGATTTGGATGAATACATTGAAGTATAATTGCTAAGTTTGTTGATGACAAAAAGGCAATAAAGCAAGTTGTGAAAAGGGCAAAATGAAGCTAGATAGGTTAAGTGAGTGAGCAAAGAACTAGCAAATGGAAAATTAAGTGGAAAAATGAGAAACTGCCCATTTTGACAGGATCTTGTTTTCACATTGCAGTGCCCTGAAATAGAGGGGTATCTGGCTACTGTGGTGCATGATTTGCAGAAGGTCACCACACAGATACTACAAGTAATCAGGTAAGCTAACAGAAATTTATGCCTTATTGCTAGGAGAATTGAAAATGAAAATGGGGCACTGGTGAGACCATATCTGGAGTGCTGTGTACAGTATTGGTCTCCTTATTTAAGCAAAGTTGTTAATATGTTGGCACAGGCTAGGCTTGCATCTGCTGAAATTTAGTAAAGTTAGGAGGGACTTGACTGAAACACAAGATCCTGTTGGAGCTTGACAGGGTGGATGTGGAGAGGGTGTTTCTTTGTGTTGGAGAGTCTAGAACTAGGGGTCACTGTTTTCAAATAAGCAATCCCCCATTCAACTCAAATGAGGATTTTTTTTCCTCTCATGGGGGCTGAGAGTCTTTTGAACTTTCTTCCTCAAAGCGCAGTGGAAGAGAACCTTTGAACGTTTTTAAAGCAGAGGTAGATAAGATGCTTCATAATGGATGAAAATTTTTACCACTGGTAAGCCAGAATGTGGAATTGAATTATTAAATGATGATGCAGTCCCAAGGAACCAAGTGCTACTATTTTGTATGCAGAATTATCTTGGTAATTTTCAAAATACCTTCTGGATCAGTGCAAAGTAATCCTGCTTCAGTCAAATAACTAGTCAGACTGTAAATATCTTGTCCAGTATCAGAGTGATTGAACATCAAAACCAACACTTGATAGACCTTGCAAAGTTAAATTGTACTTTGCATTTTACATGCAATACAACAGAACTGATGTATTTGTTTTAAAATATACAGAACAGAAAGTAAATTGCAAAAACACAAGAACAATTCCGTGCACGGGTCAGATTTGTCAGTATATGGATGAAGCCACACATGCCAATTACAAGTACCAATATTAATTTTACAACTGGAATATATCCATTTGTTTTTTGCAATTAATTTTATTGCAATATTTTGGACAGTTGTAAAATTTGAAATATTAATCATGCAACAACAATCTTCAGGAAATTTGAGGTAACGTGTAAAACAAAAATATTGTATGAAGTTTTTTGTTACAGAAAATATTCCAATTCATAATTTTTTCCCCAACTTTCAGGAAACATCAGCCATCCTTTGTTTTCCAAACAGATATTTACAATAACTGTTTCAATGGTCTGAATATCTATGATTTATGTACTTACTGTAACACTGGTATCTCTGGAGTGATCATCTCTTCAGCACCGTTGCTGCACACAAACCTGGGCTAGAGTCCTGAAATTTCTTCCTCTTGTTTTTATGCAATCTTTCAATTAATTTGATTATGTGTAAAGTATTTTCTCCTTCCTTTTCTTGATTGGTCTTTATGAAAGACATATTTGGGCAAATTCTAAAAACAAGTGAGAAGCATTAGAAAACAATACTTGAAAGATTCTCCTTTTCACAATTGCCAAAATTCTCACAGTATATGACAGTTTCTGGAACTTTTAATTTCAGTCTACTCCCATATCTTGAAAATTTAAGAGATGCAGTTCTGCTGAACCAATCTAAATTCTTCATCAACAGATTATCACACAGCAACCCATCCCTCATGGTATTAGAGATATTCCCTTTGTCCTATCCATCCTTTCCCTATTGCCTTTGCAACTTACAGCTAACTTAGGTTCTCTCTTTCCAAGTTCTGATGAAGGGTCTTAGACCTGAAACTTTAACTGTTTATATTGCACTCGGTCATCACAGCACTGAAACAGGCCCATCACCCACGAGGTCCATTCCAGCCATCAAGCATCCATTTACACTAATCATATTTTATTCTTCCCACACTCCCATCATTACCCCCCAGATTTTGACACTCACCTACACACTCAGAGCAATTCAGAGTTGTGAATTACCCCACCAACCCACAAATCTTTGAGATGCGGAAAGAAACTGGAGTACTCAGCGGAAGCCCACGTGGTCACAGGGATAACACACAGACAGAACCAGAGGTCAGGACTGAAGCCAGATCTTTGGAGTTGAGGCAGCAGGCCTACTAGTTGTGCCACTATGCTGACCTGCAAGCAGCATGATCTTTTGTTTCAAGCATTTTCTGCTTTTATTTCTGATTTCTGGGAATCTACAGTTCTTTCTTTGATTTTCCCATCTTGGCCATAAATGCTTTCATGCAGATCAAAATTTTATCTTTGATGACCACAAATTAAAACTGAGATTGATGTAATAATACCAGCTTTGAAGAATAAGGAAAACACTAAAAATGTAACATTCCTTCCCAGATCAATTACTTATAAATAAAATGAGGGAAATTCTAAATCTCAAAATCAGACACATTTTCATTTGTTGATGTATTAATTAAATATTTATGATTAAAATACAACAAAGCAATCTGCTATTCAACTATTTGGGAAATCCTGATGGTTTGGCAACTAGTTCACAAGGGATGTTCCCCATGGCCCCCATTCCTGCACTTTCCTAAACTCATCACAGCCCCTATTCCAGTGCTGCCCTGAAACCCACTGGGGCACTTCTGCACACCCTTTCAACTTAACAGGGTTCAGCGGGGAATTTAGTACAACGCTGTGTAACATCCAAATAAAAAGTGAATTTAAAGTGTATTGGGGCACTAAGAGGGAATAACAATCAAAAGTCTAGAAAATAGAGTCACACTGCACAGAAACAGGGCCTTCAGCCCAACTTGTCCAGAATGACCAACTTGCCCATCTAAGCTAGTCCCATTTCCCCGCATTTGACCCATATCCCTCTAAAACTTTCCTATCCATGTACTTGTCCAACTGTCTTTTAAATGTTGTTAATCTACCTGCCTCAACCACTTCCTCTGACAGCTCAATCCAGATACAGACTACCCTCTGGGTGAAAAAGCTGCCCCTTAGATTCCTATTAAATTTCTCCCCTCTCACCTTAAACCTATGCCCTGCAGTTCTTGATTCCCCACGCTGAGAAAAGAACTGTGTGCATTCACCCTCTCTGAGCCGCTCATGATTTTATACTTATTCTATAAAGTCACCCCTTAGTCTCCTAAACTCCAAGGAATAAAGTGTTAGCCTCCCCTTCAAAAGTAAAAACTATGCAGAGTACATAATCTGTACAGAATAAAAAGCAAGGCTAACAGGTTAAGTGAATCTTGGTTATCAAGGGATATTGAGGCCCTGGTAAAGAAAAAGGAGGAAACACATATCAGGTATAGGCAGTTAGGGTCAAATGAGGTGCTTGAATACAAGCAATGCAAGAGAACACTTGAGAGAAATTAGGAGGGCTAAAAGAGGACACGAGGCTGCTCTGGCAGACAAGGTGAAAGAGAATCTGAAGGGTTTCTATAGCAAGAGCAAAAGGATAGTAAAGGGACAAATTGGTCGTCGTGAAATTCAGTGTGGTCACCTATGCGTGGAGCCGCAAGAGGTGGGGGAAGATCTTAAATGAATTTTTTTTGCATCTGTATTTACTCGAGACACAGACACAGTCTATAGAACTGAGGAAAAAAAAGTGAGGTCATGGACCGTATCCTGATTACGGAAGAGGAGGTGCTTGCTGTCCAGAGGTGAATTAGGGTGGATAAATTCCCAGGACCTGACGAGGCGTTCCCTCGGATCTTGTGGGAGGCTAGTGCAGAAATTGCAGGGGCCCAGGCAGAGATATTTAGAACGTCCTTCGCCACGGGTGAGGTGCCGGAGGACAGCTAATGTTGTTTCGTTGTTTAAGAAAAGCTCTAAGAATAAGCCGGGAAATTATAGGCCAGTGAGCCTGACGTCAGTCATGGGTAAATTACTGGAAGGTATTCTGAGGGACAGGATATAAGTATTTGGATAGACAGGGTCTGATTAGGAAGAGTCAACATGGCTTTGGTTAGACATGACCTGCCATGCACAATCCTATAGAGTTTTTCGAGGAGGTAACCAGGAAGGTCGATCAAGGGAAGGCAGTGGATGTTGTCTACGTGGACTTTAGCAAGGCTTATGACAAAGTCCCGCATGGAAGGCTGGTCCAGAAAATTAAGTCACTTGACATTCAGAATGAAGTAGTTGACTGGATTCAATGTTGGCTTAGTGGGAGAAGCCAGAGAGTGCTAGTAGATGGTTGTTTCTCTGATTGGAGGCCTGTGACCAGTGGTGTACCGCAAGGATCAGTGCTGGGCCCATTGTTGCTTATCATCTATATTAATGTTTTAGATGATAATGTGGTAAACTGGATCAGCAAATTTGCAGCTGATACCAAGATTGGGGGTGCAGTGGACAGTGAGGAAGGCTATCAAAGCTTGCAGTGTGATCTGGACCAGCTGGGAAAATGGGCTGAAAAATAGCAGATGGATTTTAATGCAGGCAAGTTTGAGGTGATGCACTTTGAAAGGGCAAACCAGGGTAAGACTTGCACAATGAATGGTTGGGCACTGAGGTGTGCGGTTGAACAAAGGGACCTGGGAATACAGATCCATGATTCCTTGAAGGTGGCATCAGATACGGTGGAAAAGAGAGCCTTTGGCACACTGGCCTTCATTAATCAGGGCACTGAGTACAGGAGTTGGGATGTTATGTTGAAGTTGTATAAGATGTTGGTGAGGTCAAACTTAGAATATTGTGTGCAGTTCTGGTCACCTACCTACATGAAAGTTATCAATAAGCTTGAAAGAGTGCAGAGAAATTTACAAGGATGTTGCTGGGACTTGAGGACCCGAGTAAAAGGGAAAGGCTGAATAGGTTAGGACTTTATTCCCTGGAGCACAGGAGATTGAGGGGAGATCTTATGGAGACATACAAAGTTATGAGGGGTACAGATAGGGTGAATGCATGCAGGCTTTTTTCCCCTCAGGCTGGGTAAGACTAGAACTTGAGGTCATAGGTTTAGGGTGAAAGGTAAAATATTTAAGGAAAATCTGAGGGGGAGCTACTTCACTCAGGAGGGTGGTGCAAGTGTGGAGTGAGCTGCCAGCGGAAGTGGTGGATGCAGGTTCAACTGTAACATTTAAGAGAAATTTGAATAGGTGCATGGATGAGAGAGGTATGGAGGGCTATGGGCCGGGTGCAAGTGGTTGGGACTGGGCAGAAAATCAGGCCGGCATAGACTGGATGGGCCGAAGGGCCCGTTTATATGCTGTAGTGCTGCAGGCCTCTCCTGATAACCCAGTCCCTTAAATCCTGGCAACATCTCTTCTGTACTCTTTCTAGCTTCTTTCCGATAGCAGGGGAACCAAAACAGGACATAATATTCCAAATGTGGCCTCACCAACATTTTGTGCAACTGCAACATAACATCCCAACTTCTATACTCAATGCCCTAACTGATGAAGGCCAGTGTGCCAAAGGCCTCATACACCACGCTGTCCACCTGTGACTCCACTTTCAGAAAACCATATACTTGTACTCACAAGTCCCTCTGATCTACAGCACTCCCCAAAGCCCTACCATTCACCGTGAAAGTCCTAGCCTGGTTTGACTTATCAAAATGCAATACTTCACACTTATCTGAATTAAACTCCATCTGCCATTCCTCGTCTCACCCAGCTGATCAAGATCCCACTGTAATTCTTGATCATTTTCTTCACTGTCCAAGATACCACTTATTTTCGTGTTATCTGCAAATTACTGACCATGCCTTTGACATTCTCATCCAAATTGTTGGTGTAGATGACAAACAACAAGCCCAGTCCCGACCCAAGGCACATTACCAGTCACAGGCCTCGAGTGAAAAACAACATTCCATCCTTACCTGTTGCTTCCTACCATTAAGTTAATTCTGTATCCAGTGAGCTAACTTTCCCTGGATCCAATGCAATCTAACCTTCCTGAGCTGCCACCATGTGGCAACTTATCAAAGGCTTCACTGAAGTCCATAGAGACTACGTTTACTACCCTGCCCTCATCGACCTTCTTGATTATTTCAGATCCATGAGACATCATCTCCCATGCAAGATCTGGGCTGACCATCCCAAATCAACTCATGTCCTTCCAAATATATGCGTATCTCATCCCACAAGATCCCCTTCAATAACTTACTTAGCACAGATGTTAGGCTTACTGGTCTATAGTTCCCAGAAAATCCAGCAGTCCAGCACCATTGAAGTCCCAAGCATGCAAATTATCAGAGTTTTACCATTCTACACTTGTTATGAAAGTTAACGTCTATTTGTAACATGTATGGCGATATTAAAAGTTGAAATTGAGAAAGAATAAAATGCAATCATCAAAAAAAAATTGAACACCACAGATTTCCCTTAACTGTGAGTCTTTGTATGTTCATATTTCAATTAATAGCTTCAATTTATTTTGGAAGTTCAGCTCATTTTCAAATTGTGCCATTTGAAAATAGACATCCGAGTTTCTTTTGTACTTTGTCCACTTACTGCCCATTTTTGCATAGTTTTAAGTAATCACAGGGGAAAAGAGACACCCACAGGAATAATTCTGTATTGCACACTGTAACATTTGTCTTCATTTCTTTACATTTTCACTTATTCTTAATTTTGAACAATGTTTCCTACTGTATAACCACTAAGTACAGAATCAAATTTCCTTGCAAGACATATATAATGTAACGTGGACTTATCTTAACAACTGGAAATCAGATTAAGATTAATTGAGAACCATTTTCCAACTTTTCAAAACAAAAAAAAAACAGCTTTTACATTACAACTTCCATCCACAAACATCATGCAGAATATCCTTTAATAATGAAAAAGCTCTAAGATGTGTGGATTAGGGAAAAGTTGCAAACTGATCTTGTGGTGTGATCTTTTCCTCATTAATTCGATTTGTATTTTTGTATCGCCACCAGGGGCAGTATTATCCACAAGCTTAAAATGACAAAAGCATTAACCCTCTCAGTTACTTCTTTCAAAAATAATGCTAAAATACTAATTATTCAAAATAGGACAAAAATATTAATAATGTGAATTGTTTACTTTTCATTAGGGCACCATCACAATTAAAAATGTAATTAAGTAAGACTAAGGAAAATTAATACAAAAATAAAGCTAATGTATTAGGTTGTCAATTCTCTTCAATGATCAGGTATTAACAAACCCATCAAAGCCACTGTAATTTCGATAATTAACAAAGCATTTATTTGAACTCTTTGAACATCTATATAATTCTATAGTCTTACAAAAAGTACATAAACTAATTTGCCTGCCACTAGATGGCTGCATTGCAGGTAAGCTGGTGTAAGGTTAGCTGGGATCTAACAGCTGTGATGAACTCAAACATTGCAAAACCACAGCCTGCAGCCTCTAATTTCTGTAAGTTAGACTGGTATGCATATTGTTTCTCAGACACAGTGTGCAGCATGTTACCAGCAGAGGGTTCTGCTGGATAATATGAACAATCTCACTCACAGATCATCAAGATTCAAGTCAGAGCTACAATAGGCAACAAAACTCAACAAAAGGAAATGTGTTAACTCAGAATCTTAGAAATCAGCATTTCTTAGATTAAATCTTTAGACACGCCTTGCTGCCAGACTGGCTTTAATCTCACTTGGAAAACTGGCAGATGCCATTTTGTACTGGTGTGCTTTTCTGGATTTTTTTTTAAGGTTTCCGAATGGTTTGGCATTCTTGCCTGTTCCCTGGACAACAGAAATTCTTAGCTAATTGTTTAACTGACAAGCCTGACAACACAGCTATTAACTGCAGTCAGTCAATTCTTGCCATATCTAGCAAAATAGTTGTCTCACCCAACCCCCAACCTGTTACCAATATGTTCAGAGGACAGAAAAAGTTGATGCAGTATGACATTCTTTATTACAAACTAGATCAATGGCAATGTTCCTTCATATTTTGAACAGAAACAACTCATTTTTGAATTCCTTAAGTGCAAAATAACCGATTATCCATATTTTGCTAGAGATTCCTACCAAATATAGTAATTCCATCCAGAACTGCTGACTTGTACTTCTAATTTTACCATAGTTTCGGACTCTGCACAAGCATGTGGGAACCCAGAAGTCTCATTTCTTAACCGATTGGTGCTGTCACTTACTATGCACAGAAGTTGTGAACTTGTTACTGTAACATACCTTTCCTGGCAGAACTGTGCATGTTTATCTACTGAGTCTCTGCCAGCTTAGATATGGCACAGATTCAAATCATTTCAATGGAGAGGAATGGCTAGGATGGAGATAGGCAAGTTATATTTTTAATGTAATTGAGTTCATTCTGATGTAATGGAGTTAATTCTGTATCCCGAGACAGCAAGAAACTGCAGAGTTGTGGACACAGCTCAGCACATCACAAAAAACAGTCTCCCCCTCCATAGACTCTGTCAATACTTCTCAGTGCCTCGGTAAATCAACCAATATAATCAAGGGCCCCATCCATTCCAGACATTCTCTCTTCTCCTCCATCCCACTGGGCAGAAGATACAAAAGCCTGAAAGCACGTACTACCAGGCTCAAAGACAGCTTGTATCCCACTCTTTTTAGAGTATTGAATAGTCCCCCAGTACAATAAGATGGACTCTTGACCTCTCAATCTACCTCGTTATGGCCTTGCACCTTATTGTCTGCCTGCACTGTACTTTCTCTGTAACAGCAACACTATTCTGCATTGTTATTGCTCTTCCTTTGTACTACCTCAATGTACTGATGTGATGAAATTATCTGTATGGATGGCACGCAAAACAATGTTTTTAAGTTTTTGAATGTTTGTGAATGTCAGACAACCACAGAATTACTTGGCAGCTGTTCAGTCTGAAGGCACAACTTCACTGGCTGTCAAAGTATTCCTGATTGCTGAGCTCCTGGCTCCTTAGGGTCTCACCAATCAGGTTAGGGCCAACTTCTTTGAGAAAGTTTACACTAGTGGACCTGCTCAAAACAACAGCTGGTTTAGTGTACAGAAGCAGTGAACCTCAAGCCCCACTAAGGAAATTATTAGCCATTACTTTAATCCCTCCAAATAGCTCCTCCTTTGACGCTACACTAAGTAGTAATAATAGGACATTTTTCTACATTAAAAATACACTATTAATGCATATAGTTTTTGTCATCAACAAAAGTATGATTCAGACAAATTACAACTTCTCAACTGGAAATAAAAGTACATAGATACACAAAAAAAAATTGTGTTAAGTATGAAGCTGGTATGCAAGATATCCTTAAACCGTATACTATCCAGAAAACAAATATACAAGGTAACACCTCCACCTCAGTCGTTGACCATCTTCACAAAGCTTGCCACTCACAAAATAATTAAAGTGCAGCCAGGCACTGAATTATTGAATTGATGTGTTTCATAGGTGGCATCACGCAACAAAGTGACCAATATCTTGAATGCAGTCCACCAAATAACTATGTCATCAAAACATGTTGATAATGAAAAGGATCCAGTTCAAGCACAGACTTCAGTGGAAATCCATTTGCAGTAATCATCTATTGAAAGCAAACTTCTCTACTTTTGGCCATCATTCATGAAGAGAAAATATCATGGCATTAGAAAAAAGGACCACTGCACTTTAGGTTTTTAGTTAATTATATATGATCAAGAAAGGGTTACAAAGAAGTATTCCTAATTTTCAAGAAAAAATGACAAGATTACTTTTCCTGCATTACATTTCTGTCAAACTCTTGATTACGGAAAACTCCCATAAAGCAGTTTAGTGACCACAATCAATAAAACTAACTGCGACTAGGAAATCTCAAAATCAGCTACACAGAGTCAGCTGATCAACAAGACAGCACAATAGATGCTTCAATCCTGGTTTGAACATGCCAGGTTAGGAAGGGAAACCGCAGCAAACCAAAATTTTGCACTCCTACCTAGGAACACATGACAAAAACAAGCACAAAATACTTGGTATGAACAAGCCAAGCTTAAGTTTTGATTTCCATAATTATGTAACTCACCAATTTTAATTATTGTTCAGACTCAAACGGTCATGGAACATGAAATCAATGGATTTACTAAGGTGAAAGGGAGGAAGGTGAAATAAATTCTAACTTTCAATAGCTTTATGCATCTTTAGATTTTATAACTGTACACTAAAATAATAGAGCAGCTACACAAGACAATTTATGTTCACTCAAACGTGTCACACAAGATGCAAAATGAAAATGTAAATATGCTTTCTATACTTAAGTCATGAACTGAAGATATAAATTACTTCTATTCAACAGGACAAGGAACACTGCTAATGACATTATAACTGAATCTGATGAAGCTCTTCTACACAGAAATGCCATATGAAACACTAAATGCAAGAAAGAGTAACTAAAATTCATACAAAATTCTGAAAGGTCTCAGTGTGGATGTGAGATGTTCATCCAGATTAAGAAATCTATTATTATGAGTCACAGTCTCAAATTAAGGGACAGGCCATTTAGGACTAAAATGAGACATTTGGAATTCTCTTCCCCAGAGGGCTGTGGAGACAAAATAATTGAATGCATAAAAAAAATGGAAAGACTTCTGGATATTGCAGGAATTAACAGATATAGGGACAGAGAATGAAAATGGTGTTGGAGGTAAAAATGAGCCAGGATTTTGTTGAATGCTTGAGAGCAAATAGCCTACTCCTGCTCCTATTTTTTATGTTCTTGAGGTGACTGCAAAATTACAGATCATATGTCAAATATTTAGTCTGAGCACTTAATGTGCAGGCAAACACATGAAAAACTTATACAGCACTTCAACTGTGATTTATCCAAGCACAACAACAATACTACTTAAAATTCATCTTTTTAACAAAAGAAAAGCCTGTAAAATAAATTTCAGCTTCACTAAATTAAAGGGATACCCGCTAAAACAAAATCAAATACTCAAACTCCAATAATCTGCGATCTGACTATTGGGAATCTGATTGGGCATCGAGCTCACAGGTAATGCTTGCTGCACTCCCTTGTGACTCACCATGGCTGAGGTTCCCACGCTCCCTTCGAACTGCTGTGTTTGCTGCAACATTTATCACTCTACTGCGTAACATAAAAAAACTGAATTAAAAGCATGTTGGAACATTATGAATATCCAATAGTCCAGAAAATCTGCTAGTCCAGCACCATAGTCCCAAATGTGCCAGATTAACTGAGTTTTCCTGTAGAATCTAGCCTAAGGATACTTCATCCTATAATTGGTTTATTAACCTTTTTTTAATTTATCCACAAGATACGATCAGATGTGGTACAGAGGGAACCATTCAGTTCATTCCCCTACTCTAGCCCTGCAACCCTTTCAGTGCATCAAATTTCCTTTTGGAATTAATAGTCATCTTGGCTTTCACCATCCATAGAGCCTGGTGGCTCTGATATCATCATGAAGTGCTCCCAGAGGCTGGTCATGGTACACATTAACTCCAGCCTCCCAGACAACCTCGACCCACTGCAATTTGCTTACTGCTGAAACAGGTCTACAGCAGGTACTATCTCCCTGACCCTACACTCATTTCTGGAGCATCTGGACAGTAAAGACACCCATGTTAGACTACTGTTTATTGACTAAAGCTCCACCGTCGATATAACAATTCCAAGCAAACTCATCTCAAAACTCCTGGGACTCAACACCTCCCTTTGCAACTAGATCTTTGACTTCCTGACCAACAGACCATAATCAATAAGGATAGGCAGCAACACCTCCGCCACGATTTTTCTCAACACAGGTGCCTACATTCCCTCTACACTCATGACTGTGTGGCCAGATGCTGCTCTAATTGCATTTACAAGTACGCAGATGATACCACCATAGTGGGCTGTATCTCAAATAACAATGAGTCGGAGTACAGGAAGGAGAAAGAGAGCTTAGTGACATGGTGTCATGACAACAACCTCTCTCTCAATCTCAGCAAAACAAAAGAGCTGGTCATCGAGTTCAGGAAGGGAGGCAGTGCACATGCTCCCATCTATATTGATGGTACTGAGAACGAGGGTTGAGAGCTTTAAGTTCCCAGGAGTGAACATCACCAATGGTCTGTCCTGGTCCAACCACATAGACGCCACAGCCAAGGAAGCTCACCAGCACCTCTACTTTCTCAGGAGACTAAAAAAATTTGGCATGTCCTTGACCCTCACCTATTTTTAATCGATGCACCACAGAAACCATCCTATCCTGATGCATCATGGCTTGGTTCAGCAACTGCTCTGCCTGTGACCAGAAGAAACTGCAGTGTTGTGGATACAGCTCAGCACATCACAGAAACCAGCCTCCCCTCCATAGATTCTGTCAATCCTTCTCAGCACCTCGGTAAAGCAGTCAGCATAATCAAAGACCTCATCCACCCCAGACATTCTCTTTCTCTCCTCTCCCATCGGGCAGAAGATACTAAAGCCTGAAAGCACGTACCACCAGGCTCAAGGAGAGCTTCTACCTCACTACTATAAGACTATTGAACTGTCCCCAGTACGATAAGATGGACTCTTGACCTCACAATCTACCTCATCATGGCCTTGCACCTTATTGTCTACCTGCACTGCATTTTCTCTGTAACACTTTATTCTGCATCCTATTGTTGTTTTACCTTGTACTACCTCAATGCACTATTGTAATGAAATTATCTATATGGGCAGTATGCAAGACAAGTTTTTCATTGTACTTTGGTAGAAGTGACAATAAACTAATTTATCAATTTAGGCAAAAAATTCCAGGTCATTACCACTTGTGCTAAAAAAAATTGTTCTCCACATTTCTCCTGCACCTTTTTCCAAAACTTTGACCCGCGTTTCCGGTCCTTGGAGCTTCAACTAATCCGTCTTCCTCAAATAAACCTGTCAAAATTTTGTGCACATCTATCAAATTTCCTCCAATCTAACCTTGCAGCGAAAATGGCCCTTAAATCATTCTGGTACATCTCTTTACAACCTCTCAAAGAACTTCACACATTTCTGAAAGTGTGACAACCAGAGCAAGATGCAATACTCCAGCTGTGGCCTAGTCGGAGTTTTATAGAGAATTGAGGCAATGCAAAAATCTAGCTCTCTGTTGGACAACAATCTCTGAAATACAGAAAAATATTGGCAGTTTCTAATTTATCATCTTGCATACAGGGGACATGTTCGCAAACTAGAGAACGGCAAACATAACACCTTTATTCAAAAAGGAGTGCAAGGCAATAATGAGGCCAAATGGACTGATCTGTACCTTGGCAACTACAGGTCACTCCATTTGACCTCATTATGGAGAAACTGCTTTGAAATAATATTCAAAGAAAAAGCATCATTTGGAGAAGAATGCATACTGAAGGTACATCATCACAAATTTCTTAAAAGCAAATCATGTTTGACTAACCAGATCATTTTATTTTAAATGGGGTCACAGTGAAAGGTGATTCAGAAAATACAGTGGATATTATTTATATGGATCCTCATGAGGTATTTGATTAATATCCACACAAAGGCTGGTTAAAAAAATTCAGAACCATGGAAAGGTTAGAAGCATGGATATGTAATTGGTTTAAAAGCAGTAAGCAGTTCATTAAGTCCTTGTGATTTGCACTAGATTGGGGCAGGGACTTCCTGTAGATAACAAAAAAATTCAGACACCACTGAGTCCCTCAACTTCCCTCCCAATAATCCCCTAAATGAACATAAATATACCCAATAATATTCTAAGTAATACATCAACACAATTAAAACACTTAAATAACTCAAGAAAAATATTAGCTAACAAATTATACTTCCACTGAAATTTACAAGCAGTGATTGGGTTTTGAAATCACAAGGTGCAGCTGTATAAACAAAGCCTGCTCTCTCTCTCTCTCTCTCTCTCTATTACAACAGCACACAGCAGGGAGCGACTTGACACAAGTGGTCTGAAAACTGATCACCATATTTATACAGACAATGATTAGTTTCTCAATGTGTACAAGTATATGGATATATTTGTAAGAAAAATATCAAGATGGGGCCTGGGGCTAAGCAAGTACATGCAACTGTGGATAGCAATTCAAAAGATAATGAGGATTAAGTGTAGTTGTTAAGAGTTGTTTGCAAACAGGAGGCAGTAGTGATTCCCCAGGGCTCAGTGCTAGATGCATTTCTTTCTAAGTAAATTAATGCAATAGAGAAGGGTGTGCAGACTGATATCTCCCCTGCAGTCAACATGAGTCTTTTAAGATAAACAGCAAGTAGGATGGGAACAGATTTCAAGACAGCTAGTTGAATGGACAAATGGCAGATGATAATACTATGACAGAAGAAATAATGAGAGACATTAGAGACTAAATGCCACAATTCCAAAGGGCAAGCTGGAACAGAGGTACCTCTGCAACATCAATGCAAGTATTTTAAAATGGCAGGGCATACTGCAAGATTGGTTAGTAAAGCATATGGGATCCCAGGATTCATGAGGAGAGAGGGCATGTTGGACCTCTAAAAAGATAAGTGAGGCCACAACTGGAGTATTATGTCCAAATGGGGAAAACTGCAAGGAAAAACAAATCATATGCATAAAATCCCTCACATCTGGAAATGAGATGGGAACAGTCAATCAAAGCTTTCAAAATGAATCTGGATAAACACTTAACAGAAAAATTTTTAGGGTTTGATAAAGAACTGAGTAATGAAATAGATTGCTCTAGCAGGAGAGAATGCAAGTTTGATGGGCTCTTTCTATGCTGCAACAACTGTACTTCAGTTATGGATGGATCAGTGATAGAAGAACATAACCAGATCTAATCCTGTTCTCATCCAACAAAGGCAAAAGAACATGTAAGCTTTGCAATAAAGGTTTCTACACTGCACTCAAGTTTAAGAAACTTGGTATGAAAAGGTTCTTAGCCTTGAATTCAGCTAATACTACACATTGATTAAGCACAAGACCTTTATAATCTGCTTTATTCAGCACATTTAATTCAGTAATGTAATTCAGTAATATTCACCAGATCACAAGACAAGGGAGCAGCAGCAGGCCATTTGGCCCATCGAGTCTGCTCCAAGGAAAAGGGAAAAAAAGAAATGAGAAATGGGGAATGGGGGGGGGGGGGGGAAGAGAAACAAAACAAAAAAAACCTATTCTTATCCCAATTTCTGGCCTTATCCCCATATCCCTTGATACCCTGACTATTTAGATATCTATCTATCTCCTCCTTGAACGGCCCCACTGATCTGGCCTCCACTGCTGTACGTGGCAAGGAGTTCCACAAATTCACCACCCTCTGGCTAAAGAAATTTCTCCTCATCTCTGTTTTGAAACTGTACCCTCTAATTCTAAGATTGTGCCCTCTGGTCCTGGACTCACTCACCAAGGGAAACAGCCTAGCCACATCTACTCTGTCCTTTCCTATCAACATTTTAAATGTCGCTACGAGGTCCCCTCTCATTCTTCCGTACTCCAGTGAGTACAGTCCAAGAGCCGACAAACACTCATCATATGTAAGCCCTTTCATTCCTGGAATCATCCTCGTAAATCTCCTCTGAACCCTCTCCAACGTCAGCACATCCCTCCTAAGATGTGGGGCCCAAAACTGCGCACAGTATTCCAAATGAGGCCTCACTAGTGCCCCGTAGAGCCTCATCAACACTTCCTTACTTTTATACACTATACCTCTCAAAATGAATGCCAACATAGCATTTGCTTTCTTTACCACCGATCCGACCTGGTGGTTGACCTTTAAGGTATCCTGCACGAGTACCCCTAAGTCCCTTTGTACTTCCGTACTTTGAATTTTCTCTCCTTCTAGATAATAATTTGCCTGCTTATTTCTGCTTCCAAAGTGTACAACTGCACATTTCTCAACATTGAATCTCATCTGCCATTTCCTTGACCATTCTCCTAAACTGTCTAGGTCTCTCTGCAACCTTCCTATCTCCTCAATACTCCCTACTCCTCCACCTATCTTGGTGTAATCTGCAAACTTAGCCACGAAACCATTTATTCCATCATCCAAATCATTAATGTACAAGGTAAAAAGGAGCGGCCCCAACACTGACCCCTGCGGCACACCACTAGTAACCGGTAGCCAACCAGAACTAGATCCTTTTATTTCCACTCTTTGCTTCCTGCCAACCAGCCAATGCTCCACCCATTCTGTTATCCTACCTGTAATTCCATGACTTCTCATCTTATTAATCAGTCTCTTGTGAGGCACCTTATTGAAGGCCTTTTGAAAGTCTAAATACACAACATCTACCGCCTCTCCCTTATCCACCCTACCTGTGATTTCTTCAAAAAAAAACTCCAATAGTTTGGTCAGGCAGGATCTTCCCTTCACAAAACCATGTTGGCGAGGACCTATCTTGCCTTGCGCCTCTAGGTATTCCGTAACCCCATCCTTGAGGATAGATTCCAATAACTCCCACCACTGACTTCAGACTAATAGGTCTGTAATTTCCATTATGCTGCCTCCCACCTTTCTTATACAGTGGAACTACATTTGCGACCCTCCAGTCCTCCGGAACCATGCCGGAATCTATCGATTCCTGGAAAATTATCACCAATGTCTCCGCTATCTCTAAAGCCACCCCATTCAGAACCCGGTGATGCACCTCATCCGGTCCGGGAGACTTATCAGTCTTTAGCCCATTTAGTTTTCCTAGCACCGTCTCCCTAGTAATCTTAACTGAACTCAGTTCCATTTCGTCAGACTCCTGACTAACCGGCACATTGCTGATGTCCTCCACGGTGAAGACCGATGCAAAATATTCATTCAATTCCTCTGCCATCTCTCTATCATCCATTATAATATCTCCTGCACCGTTATCAATTGGTCCTATATGAACTCGTGTCTCTTTTACTCATTATGTTTTTAAAAAAACTTAGTATCCTTTCGAATGCTATCCGCCAACTTCCTTTCATAATTCATCTTTTCTTTCCTAATGACCTTCTAAGTTTCTCTCTGCAGGTTTTTAAAAGCTTCCCAGTCTTCTGTTTTCCCACTAATTTTTGCTTCTTTGTACGCTGCCCCTTTTGCTTTTATTTTAGCCTTCACCTCTCTCGTTATCCACATTTGTGCCTTTTTTCCCATTCAAAACCTTTTTTCTTGGAATATATCTATCCTGCATTTTCCTTATTTCTTGTAGAAATTCCTTCCATTTCTCCTCCGCCGTCCCTCCAGCTAGCTTACTCTTCCAATCAATTTGGGCCAACTCTTCTCTCATACCATTGTAATTTCCTTTGTTCCACTGAAATATCAATACACCAGTTATCAGCTTCTCCTTCTCAAACTTGAAACTGAACTCAATTATATTGTGATCACTGGTTCCCAGTGGTTCCTTTACCTTTAGTTCCCTAATCACCTCCGGTTCATTACACAGCACCCAATCCAAAACAGCCGATCCCCTGGTGGGCTCATCAACAAGTTGCTCCAGAGAAACGTCCCTTAGACATTCCACAAACTCACTCTCCTGAGTTCTACCGCCTTGCTGGATTTCCCAGTCCACCTTCATGTTAAAATCCCCCATAATTATCTTCACATTGTCACTGGCACGCCTTTTCTATCTCAAACTGCAACTTATCGTCCACTTCCTGACTGCTATTAGGGGGCCTATATATGACTGCTACTATTGACCTTTTACCCTTGCTATTTCTTAGCTCCACCCATAAGAATTCCACCTCCTCTGACCCAATGTCTTTCCTTTCTATTGATTTTATATCGCTACTAACCATCATGGCCACACCTCCCCCTCTGCCTACCCACCTATCCTTCCTATACACTGTGTACCCCTGGACATTCAGTTCCCAATCACATCCGTCATAAAGCCACGATTCGGTGATTGCCACAATGTCGTATTTATTAACCTGTAGTTGTGCCACTAGGTCATCTACTTTATTCCTAATGCTACGTGCATTTAAATATAGTATTCAGTTGGAGCAAGATTTGGAGCGGGAGCTTTGAAAAGAGAAGAGTCTCTGTGTGTGTGCTTATGAGCTTCACCTTGCAAGAGTCTCCCTTACACATTTACAAACTGTTACTAGTTGATTGGCTAATTAACAGCAGCAAATAAAAGGAAGGTAGCTAAAAGCGGAGCGGCCATTACGGGAGCAGCCCAGGGTTAGAGTGGAACACCTGAGGCTTTGGCTCAAGAGGCTTCGGCGAGAGGAGGCAGAGGCAGAGGCTAAGATATGTCTCTGGTAAGTTTCTTTCTTTCTTTGATTTTTCCTTTAGTGCCAGGTGAGAGTAATTAAGTGGCTCCAGGGTCAGTGGTGTGCTCATCTTGAGACATCTGGGACTTCTGGGAGACCTCCAGTCTCCCTGACAGCTACCTCTGCATGAGGTGCATCCAGCTGCAGCTCCTTACAGATCGTGTTAGGGAACTACAGCTGCAGCTGGATTACCTTTGGCTCCTACCAGAGAACGAGTTCATAGATGAGCTTCAGGGAGGCAGCCACTCCAAAGCTGCAGGATACAGGTTGCTGGTGACTTGAAAAGGAAGGAGAATAGGCAGGGTGCAGAGTACCCCTGTGGCCATTCCCCTCAATAACAGGTATACTGCTTTGGATACTGTTTGGGGGGTGGGGTCAACGACCTACCTGGGGAAAGCTGCGCTGACCTGGTCTCTGGCACTGAGCCTGGTTGTGTGGCACAGAAGGGAAGGGAGGAGAAGAGGAGAGCAGTAGTGACAGAGGATTCAATAGTAAGGCAGGCAGGCAGATTCTGTGGACATGAAAGAGACTCCCGGATGGCATGTTGCCTCCCGGGTGCAAGGTCAGGGATGTCTTGGATCAGGTCCACAGCATTCTGAAGGGGGAGGGCGAACAGCCAGAAGTCAGGGGACATATTGGTACCAATGAAATAGGTAGGAAAAAAGATTAGGTCCTGAAAAAGAATACAGGGAGCCAAGTAGGAAGCAGAAAAGCAGGACCTCAAGGGTAGTAACATCTGGATTGCTGACTGTGCCACGCACCAGTGAGGGTAAGAATGGAATGATTTGGCAGATGAATGTGTGGCTGAGGAGTTGGGACAGGGTTTCACATTTGTGGATCATTGGGATCTCCTCTGGGGAAGGTATGACCTGTACAAAAGGAACGGGTTACACCCGCACTGGAGGGGGACCAATATTCTTGTGGGCAGGTTTGCTAGAGCCCTGGGGAGGGTTTAAACTAGTTTGGCAGGAAGATGGGAACCTGAGTGATAGGTTGGTGCATTTTGTGTACAAGTAGATGCAGTGTGTAGAAAGACTGAGAAAGGATAGGCAGTTGAAAGGGCAAAATTGCAGTCAGCTGGATGGGCTGAAGTGTGTCTACTTTAATGCAAGAAGCATCAGGAACAAGGCTGATGAACTTAGAGCATAGGTAAATACATGGAACTACAACATTGTGGCCATTACAGAGATATGGATGTCACAAGGGCAGGAAAGGCAACTGGATATTCCAGGATTTAGATGTTTCAAAAGGGACAAGGGACAGAGGTAAAAGAGGTGGGGGAGGGACAGACAGTATCACAGCTGTAAAAAGGGAGGACATCCTGGAGGACGTCCACTGGGTCAGTGTGGGTGGAACTCAGGAACAGGAAGGGAGTGATCACTATTGGGAGTATTCTACAGATCCCCCAACACAGCTCTGCCTTCAATACAATAATCCCAAACAAGCTTGTCACCAAACTACGAGACCTAGGACTCAACACCTCCCTCTGTAACTGGATCCTTGACTTTCTAACCAACAGACGGCAATCAGTGAGGATAGGCAGCAATACCTCCGGCACAATTATTCTCAACACTGGTGCCCCACAAGGCTGTGTCCTCAGCCCTCTACTCTACTCCTTATACACTCATGACTGTGTGGCCAGATTCTGATCTAACTCCATCTACAACTGTTGTAGGCCGTATCTCAAACAGCGATGAGTCGGAGTACAGGAAGGAGATAGAGAGCTTAGTGGAATGGTGCCATGACAATAAACTTTCCATCAATGTCAACAAAACAAAACAGCTGGTCATGAACTTCAGGAAAGGGGGTGGTGTACATGCACCTGCCTACATCAATGGTGCTGAGGTCGAGAGCTTCAAGTTCCTGGGAGTGAACATCACCAACAGCCTATCCTGGTCAAATCACGTAAATGCCACGGCCAAGAAAGCTCACCAGCGCCTCTACTTCCTCAGGAGGCTAAAGAAATTTGGCTTGTCAGCTTTGACTCTCACCAACTTTTACCGATGCATCATAGGAAGCATCCTATCTGGATGTATCACGGCTTGGTACAGCACCTGCTCTGCCCAGGACTGCAAGAAACTGCAGAGAGTTGTGGACACAGACCAGCGCATCACAGACACCAGCCTCCCCTCCTTGGACTCTTGTCTTTACCTCTCATTGTCTTGGTGAAGCAGCCAGCATAATCAAAGACCCCACCCACCCGGGACATTCTTCTCTCCTCTTCCATCGGGTAGAAGATACAAGTTCCTGAGGGAACGTACCACCAGACTTAAGGACAGCTTCTACCCCACTGTGATAAGACTATTGAATGGTTCCCTTATACAAATGAGATGGACTATGACCTCACGATCTACCTTGTTGTGACCTTGCACCTTATTGCACTGCACTTTCTCTGTAGCTGTGACACTTTACTCTGTACTGTTACTGTTTTTACCTGTACTACATCAATGCACTCTGTACTAACTCAATGTAACTGCACTGTGTAATGAATTGACCTGTACGATTGGTTTGTAAGACAAGCTTTTCACTGTACTTCGGTACAAAAGTGACAATAATAAACCAATACCAAAGCAGAGACACTGAGGAGCAGATCGGGAGGCAGATTTTGAAAAGGTGCAAAAATAACAGGGTTGTTGTCATGGGTGATTTCAGCTTCCCTAATATTGATTTGCACCTCCTTAGTGTAAAGGGGATAGATGGGGCAGCGTTTGTTAGGTGTGTCCAGGAAGGATTCCTGACACAGTATGTGGACAGGCCAACTAGAGAAGAGGCCATACTGGACCTGGTACTAGGCAACGAGCATGGTGAGATTTCAGATCTCTTGGTGGGAGAGCATTTTAGAGACAGTGACCATAACTCTTTGACGTTTACCACAGCCTTGGAGAGGGATAGGAGCAGACGATGTGGGAAAGTATTTAATTGGGGGAGGGGGAATTATGATGCTGTTAGGCAGGAGCTTGGGAGCGTAAATTGGGAACAGATGTTCTTAGGGAAGTGCACAATGGAAATGTGGAGGTTGTTTAGGGAGTACTTGCATGGGGTTCTGGATAGGTTTGTCCCATTGAGGCAGGGTAAGGATGGTATCATGAAGGAAGCATGATTGACAAGAGACGTAGAATATCTTGTCAAGAGGAAGAAAGAAGCTTACCCAAGGTTTAGAAAGCAAGGATCAGACAGGGCTCTTGAAAGTTACAAAGTAGCCAGGAGGGGGCTTAAGAATGGACTTAGGAGAGCTAGAAGGGGGCATGAGAAATCCTTGATGAGTAGGATTAAGGAAAACTCAAAGGCATCCTACATGTATGTGAAGAATAGGAGAATGACTAGAGTGAGGGTAGGACCGATCAGGGATAAGAGGAAACATGCCTGGAGTCAGAAGAGGTAGGAGAGGTCCTTAATGAATACTTTGCTTCAGTATTTACCAGTGAGAGAGAACTTGACATTTGTGAGGATGGCATACAACAGGCTGATACACTCGGGCATGTCGACGTGAGGAAAGAGGATGTGCTGGAACTTTTGAAAAACATTAGGATAGATAAGTCACCAGGGCCGGACGGGATACATCCAAGGCCATTGGCAAATGATCTTTGCGTCCTCACTGGACGCAGGAGTAGTGCCAGATGATTGGAGAGTGGCTAATGCTCCTTTGTTCAAGAAAGGGAGGAGGGATAACCCTAGGAATTACAGACCAGTGGGTCTAACCTCAGTGGTGGGCAAATTACAGGAGAAGATTCTTAGAGACAGGACTTGTGGGGATTTGGAGAAGCATAGGCCGATTAGGGACGGTCAGCATGGCTTTGAGAGGGACAGGTCATGCCTTACAAACCTGATTGAATTCATTGAGGATGTGACAAAGCACATTGTTGAAGGCAGAGCAGTGGATGTGGTGTACATGGATTTCAGTAAGGCATTTGATAAGGTTCCTCATGGAAGGCTCTTTCAGAAAGTCAGGAGGCATGGGATCCAGGGAAACCTGGCTGTGTGGTTTCAGAATTGGCTCGCCCATAGAAGGCAGAGAATGGTGATAGATGAGCATATTCTGCCTGGAGGTTGGTGACCAGTGATGTTCTGCAGGGATCAGTTCTGGGACCCCTACTCTTTATGATTTTTAAAAATGGACGGATGAGAATGTGGAAGGGTGGGTTAGTAAGTTGCAGATGACACGAAGGTTGGTGGTGTTGTGGATAGTGCAGAAGGTTGCTGTAGGTTACAACAGAACATTGATAGGATGCAGAGCTGGGCTGAGAAGTGGCAGATGGAGTTCAACCCAGATAAGTGTGAAGTAATACACTTCGGGAGATTGAATTTGAAGGCAGAATACAAGGTTAATGGCAGGACTCTTAGCAGCGTGGAGCAACAGAGGGATCTTGGGGTCCATGTCTATAGATCCCTCAAGGTTACCACGCAGGTTAATAGGGTTGTTAAGGCGGCATATGGTGTGTTGGCTTTCATTAGTTGGGGTATTGGGTTCAAGAGCCGCCAGGTAATGGTGCAGCTCTGTAGAGCTCTGGTTAAACCACACTTAGAGTATTGTGTTCAGTTCTGGTTGCCTCATTATAGGAAGGATGTGGAAGCTTTACAGAGGGTGCAGAGGAGATTTACCAGGACGCTGCCTGGATTGGAGAGCATGTCTTATTAGGATAGATTGATAGAGCTAGGGCTTTTCTCTTTGGAGCAAAGGAAGATGAGAGGTGACTTGATAGAAGTGTACAAGATGATAAGAGGCATAGATAGAGTGGACAGTCAGACTTTTCCCAGAGTGAAAATGGCTAACATGAAGGGGCATAATTTTGAGGTGATTGGAGGAAGGTATTGGGGGGGGTGGTGGGATGTCAGAGGCAAATGTTTTTTTTTTTACACAGAGAATGGTGGGTGCGTGGAACACACCCCTGAGAGAGGTGGTGGAGGCAGATACATTAGGGACATTTAAGAGACTCTTGGATAGGCACCTGTATGATAGAAAAATGGAGGGTTATGTGGGAGGGAAGGGTTAGATAGATCTTAGAGCAGGATAAAATATTGGCACAACATCATGGGCCGAAGGGCCTGTACTGTGCTGTAATGTTCTATATGTTCTAATAATGCTTCAAAGGATAATAAGCAAACAATCTTGTATGAAAAGATAATAGGACAATTTTAAAGAGAGAATTCCAGAGCTTTGAACCTTGGCAGTTGAAGACACGGGCAGCAAATGTTCTCTCAGCAGCAGAAACACACAGTAGGTCAGGGATCTCTGAAGAGACAAAATTTCAATTCAATAACTTTTCAGAAAAAATTAAAGTGCAGTTGCTGCCAGGCTGGGAGCCACTGCACAGAATACATGGATGATAGGTGAATTGGGTGCAGTTCAAGTTAGGATAAGAGCAGCAGAGCTTGGATGAATTCCACATTGGGTGGACAAAGGGAAACCAGCCAGAAAAGCACAAAAACAAAATCCAAGTGTGGATAGTAAATGCAGTATGCTACTTTCAGCCAGTAACTGTAGTGAAATCAGGAGCGCTGTGATGTGCTGGACTGGTCAGTTACCCACATACCATCTGAGGCTGCCACTATTAGCCAAACCACAACCTGGTCAAGGCTACTGCTGAGCAAATGCTAAATTTGGACATCTGTGTTAGGCCACAGACTGAGTGACCAGCAGCTATAAAGTAGGCCAGGGTGGGGGGGCAGATTTTGGGAATTCACAGGAAAAGGAAGAAGCTGAGTGGGAGGAGGCAAGTATAGGGTGAAAGAACAAAGTACCACAAAGACCCACCCCCTGCCAACACTTGCACCAATGTTCCTGTGCTCACAGCAGTGCTCCTATAGCGCTCTAACACAAGGGACTCACCACCATCAGCTACCCCACACCATGAGCCAACCCACTGCTGAGGGAACACCCCTCAGTAATGGTCCACAGGTTTTTCCTCAGGGTTGGAAAACGGGAGGGCATGAGGAGGACTTGACAGGGGGTTGCTGGGGGTGACCTGGAGGCGATGGGGGTGGTGATGGAAGAGAAGACACCAAGGAATACAGACACCAGAGAAAAGTGAGGAGGGATGCCCTATGCTGAGGAAGGAAGAAGCTTGCAGAAAGCTTTATTTTGTATTGCCTTAATCTTATGTCACACGAGTGTGCTTAATGATTTTGGTTTGCCTCAAACACACAGGCGGTAAGAGACATTCCTGCAAAATAAAGTTGAAAGTTTTGAGGAGTCTGCAAAGAGCACTCTTAAACGCTGCCTCACAGACAATCATGCAACTCCCAACAGAAGTCAAAGAGTGCCAGGAGCATCTGGAGTGCCCTCAAGTGCAGCATAATTGGCATGTATGAAGAAACTCTTGGCTCCTCTATCAGAAAACACTAGATGGTCATCATTAAGTACTGCATCTGGTCTCATGAGAATGACCAGGAGATCCAGGAGCTCATAAGCTGCAAACACAAGGTTTTCGTGTATTGGAAACTCCACCATGTCTCAATGGAATAGGAGGTCCAAAAGAAAACCCATGGCCTAAAGTGCAGGTGGTGATTGGTAAGAGAACCTAAGGTCTACAACT
The DNA here is from genome assembly GCF_009764475.1 of Pristis pectinata. Classification (NCBI taxonomy): domain Eukaryota; kingdom Metazoa; phylum Chordata; class Chondrichthyes; order Rhinopristiformes; family Pristidae; genus Pristis; species Pristis pectinata. Next base: position 68,618,510 of record NC_067410.1, read on the forward strand.
TGATCAGCATAGCCCACCCCACTGAGAGTCAAGAACAAAGAAGAGCCTTCTGTTAGAGAGGCAGCGAGTTCCCATTAAAAGAAACACATTGAAGGACCCTGAAGCTTGATGTGTGCAGTGCTCACTCTACTCTACAGCTAGCTTTCCAATCTAGCCTCACCACCTCTGACCAACAAATCATCAAAAAGGCCACACAACAAAAAAAAAAGCAAGTCCTCAAGATCGTCAGTATCCCTCCTTGTGTTTTAAAACTTCGCAGGGAGAAACCTTAGTCACGAATTCACAACTCCATCCTTTATGTCAAATGAGGTTAAGAAGTCCACAGGATCACCATAGTTGTGAACATCTTCATGAAAGGATACATCCAATTGTGATAACAGGAGGGTCACCCAGCTGTCTGAAAAGGGCTGCTCCGAAATCAGTGTGAATTCATCCATTTAGAGGCAGTAAAGACATGATCTTCACCACACAACAACTCCAAACAAGTACTAAAAGCAACATCAATCATTACAGCGTTGCCTTTTTTTTAATTACCTCACAAAAACCTTCAACGCCACAGGGAAAGTAGAGAACACTTCTCAAATATGTCTGTCAGCAGAAATTCATCTCTATTTCACCTCTAATACATGATGCAATGCAAGTTGTGATTTTAGCCAATGAGCCCAATACAGACCCAATCTCAGGATTGGTGTCAAACAAGGCTGCATCATTACCCCAATGCTTTTCTCAATTTTTCTTGCTGCATTGCTGTACCTCACCACCCATAATTTCCTGCTTGAGTAGAGCTAATCTACAGGACAAATGAGAAACCATTCAACTTATGCTGCTTCTACTACAGAGCCACAGTAACCCCCATTTTAGAGAGAACTGTGGTATTCAGCTGACACTTGCATACATTCATGTCAGAGGCAAAGGTTCAGATCATCCTCCACTTTTTCACAGAAGTATATAATAGGCCTTACAATTATGATCCACAAAATGAAGATCTTCACATGCTTCTATGGTCTCCCATGCCAAGGTGCAGAGCAATAAGGTCCTAATTACAATCAGTGAGCTCCATGGACAGGCTACATTGTTCACATGCCCAAAAGCAGACTCCTGGAGCATGCACAATATTCTGAGATTACCATGTGGATAGAGGAAATGGTATAGAATAAATTTGAGAACCGAGTTCTTTCATCAAATACACACAAAAATGCAATGTAAACTGTGGAAGAGGTACGCCACCTCTCCCACTATCCTCCCACCTGTCAAACAGATCCAGCTCCAATTGTTGCAGAGTGTGCAGGTTCCACCTCAGCATCTCATTAACTACCTCATAGGCAACATTACTGGAATAGAATAAAGTCATCTTCAATCTTGAATGATTTTTTAAGGTGGAAATTGTTATGAAATATCACTAAGTCACAAGGGTGCACTCCCTCCAATGTGTGCTCTCTAATGATCTCTCATGAACAAAAGGTGAAAGCTACTGATAACAAATAATTTCAATTTAAAAGTTGAGAGCTTTAACTAACATTTAGTTAGATTACACAAATTATACATTTGTTCCCAAGTACTGTAGTCTGTGTGTGTTTATGTCAAAGATTATTAATCTAAGCAAATAGTCACAATCTGAATAAAGCTGTTTGCATTTATTATATCAAGTACATACCAGTGTCTGTACCGGTACCCAGTTTGGTGAACAAATCCAGATCAAAAATAGGATCTTCACCAGAATTCTCAGTGAAAAAGAAATCTGCTGGTAAAGCCAATCCTTTACATAAAGTCAAGCCCAAAAAAGTACCAGCTACTTAAATTTGTTTGCCACAAAAATCATTTCTCAAATCAGTCTTCCCTTTCTGACAAAATACAAAGACATGCTTGTCCAAATTCTAAAAATTGATCCAAATTGATTTACCATTTAAACTGCATTTCATCCATGTATGAACTTGGAGATATCCAAGCTAATCCTGCATAAACTACATGACAATAGTTACCTTAAAAATATCAATTTTTCTTCAGTTAGCCAACTCATTACTCACATCCGCAGCACTACATCAACAAATGAAATTTAATTAAAAACCAACTTTGAATTGAAAAGCAATTATTTCTAAAACAAATTATAGATCATGGCTTTCCTTCAGCTTAAATCCAGCAATTTAAGACTGCATTCAACCCAAGAACAGACTATTTTTAGATCTGGTCACATGTAATAAGGTATGATTAATAAGAGAGCTTGTGGACAAGGACCCTTTGGGGAGTAGTGACTACAACATGGTAAAATTCCAGATACAATTTGAGGGCAAAAGTCTCGGGTCCAAAACCAAAGTACTTAACTTAAATAAAGGCAATTACAAAGGCATGAAGAATTATCTAGAGTAGACTGGTAGATGAGCAGTGGCAGATATTCAGGCAGCTAATTCAAAAATATATTCCAAAGAGAAAGAATCAATGAGAAAGATGAGCTGTACATGGTTAAAAGGTGGTCAAGGAAAACATTGAATCAAAACCTAGAATGGTAAAGTGACAAAAGCTAGCGGTGGATGAGAACACTGGGATTTTTTTTTCAAGAACCAGCAGCTGGAGACATAAAACTAATAAGGAGGGAGAAAATTGATTATGAGAGTAAATTGGCAAATATTATCAAAACAAACGACAAAGAGCTTTAGTGGATAAACTAAAAAGGTAACTTAAGTGTGGGACAACTGGAGTGAGACTAGGGAATTAAAAATGGGAAATAAAGAAATGGTAGGTAATTTCAAGTGATACATTGCATTGTCATTCATGGTAAAGGACACTGAAAATACCCCAAAGATAACAGAAGGGCCAATTTCAAAAAGAAAAGAAGAAAATGAAAATTTCTATCACAAGGGACAAGATATTGGAAAAACAAATGGGACTAAAAGGCAGACCAGAACCCAATTTTAAAGCAAGTGTCTGCAGATATAGTAGAACCATTTTGCAAACCGAGTTCAAGGAGGGTTCCAGCAAATTAGAAAACTGCAAATGTGATGACCCTGTTCAAGAGAGGGAGAAGAAGAAAAAAACAGGAAACTACAGGCTAATTGGCTCAACTTTGGTTGTTGAAAAGATGGAGTCTATGATCAAGCGAGAAATAGCATTTAGAGAAGCTTTACGCAATCAAGCCAAGTCAACCAGATTTTAGGAAAGGAAGAGTTCAAGGAAAAAAACACGCAAAAATGTTAATCTTCAATATAGTGAAGTACTGTACAATTGTAACAAAGTATTGATGAAGGCTGAATCTGGAATACTATGTAATTTAGAAAGGATATACTAGCATTGGAGGCAGTCAAGAAGAGATTCTCAAGACTAATTCCAGGTATGAGACGGGGGTAGTCCTATTAATAATGGATTAAAAAAAAGTTATATCTGTATTCTTTGGAGTTTGGAAGAAAGACGACCTAATCGAAACAGAAGTTAATAAAAGGAAATGACAAGGTAGATATTGAGATACTTCCATTGGAGAGAGAGTCTCGAACAAGGGAACAGTTACAAGATAAGGCAGCAGTCATTTAAACTGAAGTGCATAGGAATTTTATCTCAAAGGGTGGTGATTCTCTGCAATTCTCTACCCCAGTGTTGTGGAGGCTAGATCACTGGAGGTACTTAAAGAGATGGATACATTTTTGAAATATCAGGGAAGTAAAGATTAAGTGGTACTGACAGAAAAGAGGAGTTCTGGCCTTGGGAAGATCAGCTATGATTATATTGCAAGGCAAGCTACGATTGAGAGCCTGGTGAACTATTCCCAATTTTTTTGTGTGCTCTTATTCATTCACCACTGAAATTAATTTATCTGCAACTGTGAGCCTAATTAAGTGCACAATATGGAATTATAATGTGCAAGCTTATTTTAATTGCAGCAGATCAGAATTAAACAGAACTTGGAAACCCTTTGGGGTGGCTGAAATTTCAAAAACCTGAGGTAACTGCATCTACATTGTTCCAGCTCCAAGTGCTTCATGTTATGGAGGCAAAATATTATTAACAATGATAGATTGAATCTTTAAAGAAAAAGCCCCTCACCCAATCATACTTGACACAAAATACAGGTCCTCCCCAGCCCAGACTTATGGACAACCCATACATACAAACAAGAGTTTGGGAGACCGGCAGGATGGATGGGGATGGATTTGCCAGCTGCTGCAGAGCTGCAAGCATCTTTTGTCAAGTGGCAAAGGGGCATTTCCATATGCCCTCTCTCCCCACCAACCTCGCTCCCAAGCCGCAACAATCAGGGGCTGGGTCTCCCACACACCATTTTTATTCATTACTAACTTATGATAACCTAGGGACTTCCTGTAGTTAAAATCAGCTGTCTCATATTAGAATCCACTAACTTATTGAATGCCAGAGTACGCATGTGGGTGCGAATGACATACTCCTGCTTCAATTTCTTACCTTCTTAACTCACAAGACCAAGAAGCTGAACAAAAATGTCAAGCAATGTGAATAGAGTGAACACAGAAGTGTCACAGGAGTCATTTGGGCATCAATCATTCAAGGAGGCTCTACGGTACTGACAGGCCAAGGATTGTGAGAAGCAGCAGCTGCAGTTGTAATCACAAAGTTTTATTAACCATGAATATTATCTTGGTAATAAGAACTTCATATGGGCACTGGTGGGAGAACTAGAAGGGATGATGAACTGAGGACAGATAGCAACTAGAGACAAAGGAGAATTTTTTTTTGTAGGAAGTAATAGAATGTTATAAAATCTAGTACAAGGAACACAGGTTGACAACATTACTGATCATGAGACTGAGAAAATAAAGTGAAAAGTAATTAGACTGGAACAGAAGATGAAAGGCACAGGTGATCAGTTTCATTGAAAAAAATAACACATCAGTATCCCAGGAGGGACGACTGATAGTGGAAAGCTTGGGAGGGAGTTTGTAGTTTGAGACAGTGGCAGCTTTGAAATGGAAAGAACAACTGTAAATTCTATTATTAAGGGCTAAATATACTTGACCTAAACTGCAGAAAATCTATTACTACCATATCCTGTTGCAGCTATTTTCCTAACACCATGAATTGGAACCCACACATTACCAATCCAGATTTTAAACAACAAAGTTTGAAATTCCCAATGAACAGTGCAACCAGAAAAAAAACATTAACAGACGCCATTACTGAAAATAATTCAAGGGTAGGAGATATGGTGTAATGCAGGAAGAAACATTTATTTCAGATTCAGTGTTGCTAGTAAAAGCTAGAAATATATGCAATTCAGAGTCAAGATTTTAAAGCATGGAAGGCAAGTGATTGCAGAAAGGTGTGTATTTCAGGGAGAAGAGTAAAATAATGAAAACCATATGCTATGAATTTTCTCCAAAGACGCACCTTTCTTTCTTGTTCATTTCAACCATTTTTTTTTAAATATTGCAGATGCCAGCACTCAAGATTTAAAAACTAATAAAAGCTTCTATTTTCCCACATTTATGATCAGTAAACTCACAGGAAGGTCTGCATGGTTAAAATGAGAGTAGGACACAAAGTAAATGAAATGCAAAAAGGAGCATTTTTACATTCAGAGGCTGTGAATCTGCAACACAGGTAGGGCCAGCTTGGTTTTCTGTCCGTTATCAGTTTACTAAACTTTCCAGAATGTAAACTCAGCAACAACAAACAAATAATATGATGCCTCAAAATTCTCAAAGCAGAATTCCAGCTCTTTGTCTACCACCACTTGTTTCATTACACCCTTCAGTAAACAAGCCTTCAAATAATCAATCAGACCAGGATTTAAGCCGAAGCCCATCAAATAAGTAGTATGATCAGGAAGTCAAGAAATGAATGTCGAAAAGATCTAAGAAAACACTGCAGAATATTTGAAATATCAACATATCACCACTTGTAGAATGGGAACATAAACTATCAGTATTTCCCCCCCCCCCAAACACATCCCCTCTGCACCCCCCCAAAAAAAACACATCACGTCCCTGCCATTAACACATTTTAACATGAGGATGAGGGGGATTAGGCCATTTGTCCCCTTCTGCATGTTCTGACATTCAATAAAATAATGGTCGATTCTTTTTATCTCAGTGCCACTTTCCTGAATTAACCCCACTTCCCTTAATCCCCCTAATAAACACAAATCCATTGATCTCAGTCTTAAATATACACAGTAGTTGAGCCCCCACAAGTTGGTTAAGTAGTGAATGAAAAAGATTCACCATCCTCTGCATGAAGAAACTTCTGATTTTAAGACTGAGATACCTTGTTTTAGATACCCCAGCCAAGGTAAACCAAGTCTTAATTTACCTAGTCAAACCCTCGAAGAAATGTGTGTGTTCAATGAAAGCAACTCTTTCTTCTAAACTCAAGGTTATTGACAAAATCTGGTTAATCTCTCCCAATTCAACAAGCCTGCTTTCATCTGGTGAACCTTCATAGCATTCCTTCAATGAATGGCACATACATCCTCCCTTTAGTTGGGAGACCAGACCTATACAAAATATACCAGACGCAGTTTCACCAAGGCCCTATATAATTTGCAAAACATACTCTACTCTTTCAAGTTTATGCCAATATTCCCACACTCAACACCGAGCAAATTCCAAATGTGCATAATAAAAAATAGGAAATGCTGGAAACACTTGGGTCAGGCAGCATCTATGGAAAGCGAAATAGATTTAATACTTCAGTTTGAAGACGCTCAGTCAGAACTGGGAAAGAAAGAAAAAACAAATTTGTTTTAAGTCACAGAGAACATAGGGAGAGGAATAGATAAAACAAAAGGAATGTGAAAATATCCAAAGTTGGCATGGAGATAAGTAGTGGTCAATGGGTTAATGGCAATAAAACAAAGTGGAAATTTGCTGCAACATGCAGGACTGTCAGGCATGCCAAGGAGGTCAGGCTGTTAATGGAAAGAGAAAAACTAATCCAATACACAGATGGACGTCTTATAGCAGAAATGGCCAGTTCTGATATAGACAGAGTGGTCGAGTTAGAAGTTTTGAATTTCATATTAAGTCTGGAAGGCTGCGACGTGCCTAGGTAGATGATGAAATGCTGCTTCCCAAGCTTATTTTGGGCCTCACTGTAACAGTGCACGAGACCACAGACAGAAACGTCAGAATAAGAATGGGGTGGAGAAGTAGCAGATAACAGGATGCCCAAGGTCACCCTGCAAATTGAAAATGGCTGCTCTGCAAACTAATATTTCTCTGCAAATCTGCACTTCCAAGATAGAGGTGACAACATTTGAACACAATACAAAGGATACTAGATTGGAAGTGCAGGTGAATTGCTGATTCATCAGGAAGGACGATTTGGTGGCAAGGGAAGAGGTGAAAGGACAGGTGCTGAATCTCCTGCACCTGCATGGGAAAGTTCTCAGAGGGGGACATAAGAGTGCACCAGGGAGTGCTAAAGGGAATAGCCCCTTTGAAACACAAAGGAGAGGGAAAGACATGTCTAGCAATTGAATTAGGTGATCCACTCGCTTCAGCATTTAATGCCTGGAAGTAGAAGATGAGGGGAAGAGAGGAGGTGGAGGTGAGAGAAATAGATGAGATGTGGTCAAGACTTCTCTCAACTGTGGTAGGGGGAAGCCATGGTTCAGTGAGGAGAAGGGCATCTTTCAGGCACCTATGTGTAAATGTGTCAAAATATACTTCCTTCAGTCTCTTCTCAAAATTCTTTGATGCCACAAGTATTAAATTGGAAAAGTTTAGTGCAAGAAATATCAGTATTTCAGGAAATGCACAAAAAAATGCAAGATGAACAAGAGAGTTGAATCATGTTTTTGGATTCAGAGCTGCATAATCCTCAGGGGTGCCAATTCAAAAATAATTCATGTTCCTTATAAAAATGTAAACTCCTGGTACAGTATCTATTTTGGTCCGAAGGCCTTCATTTGTTTAAATCTGAACCATGCAATTCATAATATAGACTTACTGGCAACTTGCACTGTTACTAAATAAGGAGAATAAACTAATCAATCTTGTGCTGACAAGAAGACAATGAGGATACTGCATAGCAATTTGAGTGTACGGCCACATCAATGAAATCTGGATCTCAGAACAAAGTAAATGAATAGTATTGTTCAAAAGAGAAGGAAGGGTTAAAGAATTTAGACTCATTCCCCACTGATTCAGACTTTTGCAAGTGGCAAAAAAAAATGGCACAGCAGTGCAGCTGATAGAACCACTGCCTCAAAGTTTGCATGTTCTCCCGGTGACTGTGGGTTTCTACCAGGAGCTCCGGTTTCCTCCCACATCCCAAAAATGTGGGTAGGTTAACTGGCCACTGTAAATTGTTCCCAGTGTGAAGGTGAGTGGTAGAACCTGGAAGGAAGTATTCGTGAATGTGAGAACAAGAAAAAAAATTAGATGTAACTGCTTAGTTGATGGTTAATGTGGACTCAGTCCACTGAGAGTCTCATTTCCATGTTGCATCTGTGACTTGTCAGTACTGAAAAATTATTTCCACTGTGTAACAAGGGACATACTGTTGCAATATCAAATTAACAAAAAAAAAACTGGGACTTGTTTTTTTTCATGTGAAGGATCAGAATAGGAAATATGCTTTCACCAACGAGATTGACCCATCATAACACCACAAAAGCAATTTGCATTTGAGGCTTGTAGCACAGCTGAAGTCTTAAGACTCATTTATCACCAAGCCAAATAATGTCAAGGAGATGACCAAAAGCTTGGTCCAAGCAATAGATTTTTGAGAACAGTCTTAGAGGAAAGATGGCAAAGTGGAAGAGGCTCCAGAAGATGGCTCTGAAATTAGAGCTCCAACAGCTGGAGGATTCTGCCCCAATAATGGAATAACGAAACTAAAAAATGAGCAACAAGTCAAAATTGGAAGAGTACAGATATCTATGGATTGTAGAGCTGGAAGAGATTACAAAGGCAGGGAGGGGCCATACCTCAGTGATTTATCTAAAATAACTTGTGGCTTAACCAGGAGCCAGTGCAGGTTATTGAGTACAGGGGTAGCATTTTGGATGATGTATTTACATAATCAGACACCAGCCTGGATTGTACTAGAACGACCAAACATTGAAGTAAAAAAAATGCACGGATGTAGGCTTCAGCAGCAATAAAGCCTGAAGTAGGTAAAGAGTCAGGTGATGCAAATAAGGTTTAAAAGTCTGCCCTTTAGTAACTGTGCAGATATGTGGTCCAAAGCTCAAGGTCAAACATGGCAACACTGCAAAGTGTCAGAATGATCAAGGATTTGTTTGAGGAAAGGTTTTATGGCAGACTGGAAAAGGGAGACTAGTTGAGAAAATGAACTGTGCACAACATCACACCGTATCTGCTAACTTTGGGCCAGCAAGGGAAATTGTAAGGCCAGCATTCTAGTGGGATTAGTGTTGTGAAAACGAGAGGCGAGTCTCGGGGTAAAATATGTAATCTCAGGACAGAATAAAGATGCAAGTTCAGGGCTAATGCAAAGAAGAACCTTGCAAGTTGGTCCAGTTGGCTAGGGAAACAGAGGGAAGCAGAGACAGTTGATCAGGTGTTTTCAACCTTAGAGACATAGTGACCCTTCAACTCCTCAAAAATGCTGTTCAAGGTGTAGTTGGAATAGACAAAGAGGGGTTAAAGAAGAGCATTTGCAGTGGAGAAAAGAAACCACAGTTACCTCTACATTCAAGAATGATCCTAGAATATCAAGTGGCTTTGGCACATCAGAGCAGAGGCCATGAGTACTTGGAACATAGACTCTTACAGCACAGAAACAGGCCCTTCAGCCCACAATGTTGTGCCAAACTAACACGAGTAATTAAATACCTAAACTAATCCCTTCTACCTAAACAATATCCATATCGTTCCATTCTCTGCACATTCATGTGCCTATCCAAGAGCCTCTTAAACATCTTTCTTATCTGCCCCCACTACCACCCCTGGCAGCACGTTCCAGGTACCCACCACTCTGTATATAAAAACTTGTCCTGCAGCTTAAATGCATGCCTTCCAGTATTAGACATTCTGACTCTTGGGGAAAAAGGTACCAACCATCTACTCTATCTGTGCCTCCAATAACCTTGTAAACTTCTTTCAGGTTTCCCCCCAGCCTCTGCCACTCCAGAGAAAACAACCTTAACCTATCCTCATAGCAACCTCCCTCTAATCCAGGAAGCATTCTGATAAACTTCTTCTGCACCCTTTCCAAAGCCTCCACATCCTTCCTATAATGGGGTGACCAGAACTGAATGCAATAATCCAGATATGGCCTAACCAGAGTTTTATAAAGCTGCAACATAATTTCCCAACTCTTGAACTCAATACCTTGACTAATAAAGGCAAGCATGCCATATGCTTCTTTACCACCCTATCAACCTGTGCAGCCACTTTCTTGGAGCAATGGACTTGGACCCCAAGAAGCCTCTGAACATCAACACTGTTGAGGGTCCTCCTTTTTCAGTAACTGGGGTTCCCCTTCCATCACCATCAATGCTGCCCTTACCCATATCTCCTCCACTTCCTGCAAATCTGCCCTCACCACCCCCCCCACCCCCAACTGACATAACAGGGACAGGGTTCCCCTAGTCTTCACCTACCACCCCACGAGCCTCCATATCCAACACATCATTCTCTGCAACTTCTACCACTTCCAATGGTATCCTACCACCAGGTAAATCTTCCCCTCACCCCCCTCTGCTTTCCGAAGGGACCGCTCTCTCCGCAATTCCCTTGTCCACTCGTCCCTCCCCACTGATAAACCCCCTGGCACTTATACCTGCAACCAAGTGCTACACCTCCTCCCTCACCACCACCATTCAGAGTCCCAAACAATCCTTCCAGGTGAGGCAGCACTTCACCTGCGAGCCCGAGGGTGTCATTCATGGTGCTCCCGGTGCAGCCTCCTGTACATCAGTGAGACCCAATGCAGATTGGGTGACTGCTTTGCTCCATCCACCACAACAGCCAGGACCTCCCGGTGGCCACCCACTTTAATTCCACATCCCACTCCTATACTGACATGTCTATCCATGCCTCCTGTACTGCCACACTGAGGCCACAGGTTGGAGGAACAACACCTCATTCTGCCTTGGGAGTCTCCAACCTGATGGCCTCAAAATCGATTTCTCTAACTTCTAATAACCCCACCCCTTCTTTGACTACTCCCTCCTCACCCTCCTTTGTCTTCCTTTATTCCCATGGCTCCCTTCCCCTGCCTTGGTGACCTGCCCATCTCCTCTCCTCCTTCATCCTTTATTCTGTGGTCAACTGCCCTCTCCTACTGGATTCTTCCTCCTTCAGCCCTTTGCCTCTTCTACCTATCACCTCTCAGCTTATTACATCTTCTCCCCCACCCACCTGGACTCACCTATCACCTGAACTCACCCATCACCAGCTTGTGTGTGCTCATCTCCCTCCCCCAACCTTCTCATTCTGGCTTCTGCCCTCTTCCTTTCCAGTCCTGATGAAGGGTCTCAGTCCAAAACGTTGACTTTTTTTTACCTCCATAGATGCTGCCTGACCTGCTGAGTTCCTCCAGCACTTTGTGTATTGCTCCAGATTCCAGCATCTGCAGAATTGTTTGTGTCACTGTTAAAGGTCTTGCTGTTAATTTAATAGTGTACTTTCCTTTTACATTTGAACACCCAAAGTGCAACACCTCAGACTTGGCCAGATTAAACTCCATCTGCCATTATTTCTCCACCCATATCTGCAACTGATCTATATCCTTTGGCAATCTCCTACACTATCCGCAACACCATTAATCTTTGTATCATCTATGAACTTACGAACCCACCCACCCACATTTCCACTCAAGTCATTTTTATATAGAACAAACATCAGAGGTCCCAGTGCAGATCCCTGTGGAACACAACTCGTCACGGGCCCTCTTTTTTTTTCTATAGGCAAGCCAATTCTGAATCCAAACAACCAATTCACTGCAGATCCCACACATCTAATCTTCTGGATGAGTCTACCATGAGGGTCTTTGTCAAATTCCTTACTAAAATCCATGTAGAGAACATCCACAACTCCACCTTCATCAATCATCTTTGTCACCTCCTCAAAAAACTCAGTCAAGTTCGTAAGACACGACTTGCCCTGCACAAACCCATGCTGACTCACCCTATTTAGGCCATGGTTTTTCAAATGCTCATAAATCCTATCCCTGAGGATCCTCTCCAATAGCTTCCCTACCACTGATGTGAGACTCATCGGTCTATACTTTCCAGGATTATCCCCATTTCCCTTCTTGCAGAATGGAACGATATTAGCTACTCGGCAGTCATCCTAGACCTCACCTGTGGCTAGAGAGGTGAGGGCCCCAGCGGTCTCATCTTCTGCTTCTCTCAATAACCTGAGGTACATCCTATCAGGCCCTGGGGATTTATCCACCTTAATGTTCAAGAAACCAACATTTCCTCTTTATCTATCTCAAAATGCCCCAGCGTATTAGCACACTCCACACTGACCTCACCATTTCCACGTCCTTCTCTTTGGTAAGTACTGATACAAAGTACTCATTTAGGACCTCTGCCTCCAAACACACGTTCCCTCCTTTATCCGTGAGTGGCCCTATCCTCTCCCTCGTTATCCTCTTGCTCTTGATATATGTATAGAATGCCTTGGGATTCTCTTTGATCTCACTTGCCAAGGACTTTTCATGGCCCCTCCTGACTCTCCTAGTTCCCCTAAACTTTACATGTGCTTCCTTTATCTCCTTGACTAAATTCACCTACTCTTTCATAATCCAAGGTTCCCTTACCTTGCCACCTTGTCCTTCCTTCTTACTGGAACATACCTGCCCTGTACTCTGTGCAGTTGATATTTAAACACCTTCCACATGTCAGATATGGACTTGCCTAAAAACAGCTGTACCCAAGTAACTTTCCCTAGTTCCTGGATGATACTCTCATAATTTGCCCTGCCCTAATTTTATACTCACTGACAAGATCCATACTTATCTTTATTCACAACTATCTTAAAACTTAAAGAATTGAAATCACAGTTTCCTCAAAGTTCTCCCACTGCAAGGCAGTCACCTGGCCAGGTTCATCTTCTAATACCAGTATGGCGCTCCTCCTCTAGTTGGACCATCTACATAGTGATTTAAGAAACCCTTCTCTATGCACCTAATAAATTCTAACTGTCTAAACCTCTTGTACCAAGAGGTCCCAGTCTGCATTCTGGAAGTTGAAGTCACCGAAGACGACAACTCTGTTATCTTTGTCTTTCCGTAATCTGCCTGCATATCTGTTCTCAATGTCCTGGTGCTATGGGGTTGAGGGGGCTGTAGTATAATCCGAGAGTGATTGCACTTTTCTTAATTTTGAGTTCTACTCATATAGACTCAGGGGATGAATCCTCCATTATGTCCCCTCAGTGCAGCTGTGATATTGTCCCTGATTAATAGTGCAATTTGCCCCCCCACCCCCCTTTACCTCCCTATCTTTTCTGAAACAATGAAACCCTGGAAGATTAAGCATCCAATCCTGTCCTTCTCTCAACTAAGTCTCTGCAATGGCCACATCACCACAGTCCCATGTACTGATCCATGCTCTAAGTTCATCGCCCTTACCCTGAATACTCTTAGCATTATAAATAAACACTTCAACCCAACTGTCCCATCGTGTCTTTTACCTTGATCCTGCCTGTCCTTTCTTACAGTCTTGCTGGTCATGACATCCAAGTCTACTTCTGTGATCTAGCCACCTCAAATGGTGAATGGTTAAACCATTCCTCTACTGGATACATTTCTGCAACCCTTGAGTGTGGCATGGAAGACCATATAGGAGGTGCAACCAGGCTGAAAGAATGCCGTGGTTTTAATAGTCAAAAGGGCAACAACAGTGCTGGCAAGAGTGCAATTGAGCAGATTAATAGCTGCAGAAATGCTGTGACAAATGAAAAGCTAGAGAGACCGGGGATTTTGAAATGGCGTGTATAAATAGTGCAATTTCAACTTATGTAATTGACTCCTGTTCCAGCTTTTCTCTCTAGTGGGTCCCACTGAAAGAAGTGGGATGATGGGGTTAAAGGAATTGCTCAGAGGGCTGGCATAGATACGATGGACCAAAACTCCCCACTCTATCCCACTCCGAGATTAAGACATGAACACGTTCTTCATTCGTATTACTTTACTGTAGCCAGTTTTACATTTATTGACAGTTCAATTTTGTCTTTTTATATAGAATCAGTCCCTTATTCAGAAGCTTCCATAACTGAACTTTGTTCACTACCACCTCCCCCCACCAAAAATAATTTAGAACATACACTTAAATAAATGACCATCAGCTAAGGTGTCTACCTAAAGGTTAACAATTAGGATTTCACAAAAGTGTAAGAATCATAGCAGCCAAACAGCAAGCTCCTACAAATACCCATGTGATAATGACCAAATACTCTATTTGGAAAATATCAAATAAATTCTTAACCCCAATTTCCTCAACCTTCATGTCAAATTTCACGATTAAAATTCTTGGAAATAAAATGACCAACTTGTTCATTCAAATGTACCTACATGCAATCTATAGCTTCCCTACCATTGGGACCATGTCCAAAACACATCCCAATAAAACCTAATTTATAATTGCATCTTTAAAGTAGTAAAATTTTACAAGGCACTTGACAAACTATCATCAAAATTTTTCAGTCACAGGAGTTACAAGGATAGGTGACAAAAGTAGGTTTTAAGAAGCGTCTTAATGGAGAAGAGAGGCACAGATGTTTAAGGAAGAAATTCCAGAGCTAAGGACCAAAGTAACTAAAACAATGAACAGAAACAGCAATGACTAAAAACTGGGGATAAGCAACTTGTCAAATTGATTGAACACAGACTTAAAAGGTTTGCAAGACTCGAGGAGATTACAGAGATCGGAGGGACAAGGCTATAGGCGAACATGATAAGAAGAAAACTTTAAAACTGATATTGTCGGACTGGAAGTCAGTGTAGGATGGCAAGTGCAAGACTGCTGAGAAATGAAACAATACAAATTAAAATACAGATAGTAGAGTATATTCCAATGGAACTGGTTGTGACATTTAACAAACAAACAGTGGACAATTCCTCTAAGTCAAATAAACCATTAAACAAAAAGCAGCATCTTCAGATCAAAAGATATAAATGTTCTAAATGAATAAAGATATTCCTCAATTCTAAACTGTTAGAAAGAAGCCCACACATCTGAAGCATCTGGTTACTAAGAGAAAATTGGTAGCTGCATCTTCACAAAACATTTTACATAATTGCATTTCATATAGTCCTGTATTCCGACTTCATCAATTCATTCAACATTAATCTTTGTCCAATTTGTAACACAAGTTTAAGATTGCCAAATGTATCAAATTCCCCCATTCCCTTTGAGGGAATAATCCTGGAATGCAGAGATAACTTTTCTTATGCAGGCTCCTGATGCAATTTCTCAGCCCAAAACATAGACAATTCCTTCCTCCCACCCACCGATGCTGCTCGACCACTGAGTTCTTCCAGCATTTTGAATTTTGCTCCAGACTCCAGCTCCGCAGTTTCGTCCCCAACTTTTCTTCTTTTTTAGTCCTTCAGGATCAAAGATGATCCTATTTCATAGCGTGAAGGATGCTGTGCATGAATTCTTTTAACATAAAGGTGGTTGTTGTACATCAGTTACCAAATAGTCTTGATATTGCAAGATTTTGATCCAATAGCAAGACCAAGCTGATGAGAGATCAGACTCAACTACATGAATTTAAAACAGAAATACATGCAGATACAAGCACATGCCAATTCACAGCCACAAAGAGATACTTCCAGATACTTCCAAGAGATAGATATAAGCATACTGTCTTGCCCACACCCTCTCCAATACCTCTCTCCCTCTAGATCTCCCACTTCCACACTTCTCTTCACATGCAAACTTCCTGCTCTCTTCCCTTTCTTCCTTTCCACCACATTTGCCCCTCCCCCACAACATACCCAAAAAGGAAATGCTAATGACCATTTCAGTTGAAAAGCAGCCAGCAGATCCGCTGAAATTACATCTGGATATCCAGCATGATGTTGGACTGGAAGTACCTTTTGAGTAAGTTTTGTGGCTTTTCAGGAGATACAGACAAGCATACTTTTAACAATAGCTACAAAACTTAACCATTCTGCCAAATAATTTTACATATATATTATTTATTTATATATATATATATATATATATATATATATATATATATATATATATATATATATATATACATACACACACACACACACACACACATATATATTATAATACACACACACACCAATGTTGCATACAAAATATAAAATGAGGTGTATAGTTGGATAAAATTCACAGCACTTATAATACATTGCAGGGCCACCCAATTCACTGTTGACTATAATAAATAATTCACTGGATAATCAATTAGTTTTTACAAAATGCTCTGTACAATGAAGCTACAAGAAAACCTAAGCAAGTAACCAAATTGATCTACGATCAAGGTTTTCAATCTGCTTTTCAATTAGACATAACAAAAATCTTGACAGATTCCTCATTTAAGTACTCTAGCTGTCAACCTGATAGCTTCTGAAACCATTAAAAATGTGCTCAGATGTGATCACTATGGCTTATTTCCCCATGGAGCTATAGTTGGTGTCTTCTTTTTCCTAACACAGCATTTATTCAGAACTTCTAATAGCATAACAGACTCCTAAAACAAAACTACTCATCTTTTCATCACTGAAGAGAAATTCAATCTCTTAATCTGAAGTCATAACCTCCAGACACTCCTTAAACTTGCAGCAATTACTAAATATGTGGAATGAAATAGAATGAAATAATGTACCTCCTTAAGGATACCTAGAGAGACTTGATATTTTTCTCCTGAAAAGTCCTGACTTTTGCATGGGACATATCAGACTCAGCTGCACAAAGAAAGAGACCTTCTTCCTACACTGCTATGCTGAAATACTTTACACAACTTTCTGGAATTTGTGGAAATGACAAAATCTTAAGTTTAAAAAAAATATTTGCTTGCCATGAGCCTCCAGTTATAGAACTACAAATAAGTGAGTTACATTGGTGCCCAATAAGTATCCTCTGACTGTAATGTACTTCACAATATTTAAGAATCTCAAAGATCTCAAAGATCAATTTTCTTCAAATATCCGATTGAGACAAGCCTGTCAGTAAAACAGTTTGAGTAACTTCATCGCCCACCCATAAAAAAGTAGATTCAAGGATAATTATAAACGAATTTAATTCTCTGTAATAACTCACCCATCAATTTTGCTGCACTAACTGAACATGTGTTTGAAATGCTTAATTAGCAGACTTATAGCTCCTATGCAAATGTGGAATAAAAATCTAAAAGGCAGGGAAATAATTATTACTATGTACCTTAACTTGTTCCAGATTTTTCCAAACCCATGATGGTGGAGTGGTGAATCATGGAAGCATGAGCTAATACAGTAGGTACTAAAGCAACAATGATGCAAGCTAACTGGTTTAATTTTTTTTTAATTAGTCAAGCTGATTGTTTTGGGGGAGCAGGGAAAAGAAAAACAACTGGCTTGTGGTACATTATCCATCCACATCTGTGTACTTAAGCTGCACACAAAGTTCAGCAATGAATCCAAAATTCTACAATCCTAGTAGAGGCAACCCTAAGATTGCGAAAATTTGAAACAAATGTAGAGACATGCAAGACACTGAGAAAAGCAGAAAATGCCGTAAATAATCAAAATTATAAACAGAACAGAATATTTCAGACAGACAAGTTTTCACCAGAAGTAGAAAAATTAGAAAACGCCCATTTTAAATTACAGAGAAGGGGTGGAAAGAACAATAGGTTGAAGGCTGAAACCGAATGATGCAAATAGTGATGGTAGCAGCTGAGAGGGTCTTATTAATCATAATTAACTGTGAATCAAAACACACTTTTCCCCAACTTTCCCTCATTCCAATTAAGGGCAATCCACCAGAATGCTAACAGTTTCTGACTGCAAAAATACTGCTTGCCCAGCATTTCATTCCCCCCTCCTCCCCACCAAGATTTTCACCATTTGCAGTTTTTGCTTTCATTACCGAGAACAGCCAACCTGAACAGCCCAATGTTAAAAAACTTGGCCTCCATAAAATTAATAATTTTACAGTGAAATAGCAATGAAAAAATTGATTTAATTTAGTCAAGTTACCATTTGGAAGCAAAGACAGCATTCATGAGACCTTGCCACATTGCCTCAATTGACTGGTTAAAAGTACGTATAAAAATGAAAGTTAAAAAACAAAAACGTGACTTATTCTATTGAGGCAGGAGAGAACAATTTAATGAAAATCCTAAGATATCTTTTTTAGTCACATGTGCATCACAACACACAGTGAAATGCATCCTTTACATAGAGTGTTCTGGGGGTAGCCCGCAAGTGTCGCCATGCTTCCTGTACCAACATAGCATGCCCACAATTTCCTAACCCGTATGTCTTTGGAATGTGGGAGGAAACCAGAGCACCCAGTGGAAACCCACGCAGACATGGGGAGAACATACAAACTCCTTGCAGACAGTGGCTGGAATTGAACCCTGGTTGCTGGCGCTGTAATAATGTTACACTAACTGCTATGCTGCCATGCCTGCCCTATACTGAGAAATGAATGTTAGGTTTTGTTCACCAGGGGCAACAAATAATTTATGCCAAATGGCAAAACTGCTAAGAACCCTAGTAAATATTTTGTTTTACATCCATAAACAGAACAGTGGTGTAAAAAAAAGAATTACAAGTAAAATGCTAAAGCAATCAGATTACTTCATTCTTGTGCACGACTGCATGCGTAACAAAAGTGGGTCTGGGGAGAAAAGATTTCATCCAGTAGTGGCAACGAATGAGCTGTATAGACATCTCCAAAGATCAATGATGAAACTTTAAGATACTGTACCAAATTATTTCAATGATGTGTATACATTTATTATTAAAGTTACTGCCATTTTAGCAGTTACAAAACCAGAATGACATCAGTGCACTGAAAGCCTGACAGGGCAAAGTCAAAAATTAATTAATACAATCATTCAGTATTTTAACTCACATGAAATTAGGTTTTTATAAATTTAGTGGATTTAATATATTTAGGATATATTTTGGCAGGAAGATTAGGGAGGGGAGTTGATGGACATAAGGAAGCATGAGAAATTCCAGACAAGTGGGGGAATGGGACCGATAGGAATGCTAAATGCAAAGGCCTTACTGGCCACATGACTTCCTTTCTACATCAGAAGAAAGTGAGAAATATGAGAATGTAAAATATGATACACCAATAAAGAACAATTAATTTTCTGTGCACAAGTACATATCTAAAGTTTTCTGCAGTTTCTTCCAGTCTTTGTACATCTCTAATCACCAACACTCATGTGAAGCAAATTTTATGGAATTGAAATACGCCTGATCAACATGCAGGGATCTGCCTGACTTTTTCCAAGTAAACTGCTTTCCTTCCAGACCAAAGCTGCTATGTTTGGTGTGCTTCAGCTTCAATTCCAGGTTGTTTGTCTCACTGCAGTTTATTATTTACCCAAGATAGTCTGGATGTCAAAGACATAATCACACTCAAACTGAATTTATGTTCTACATTTAAAAAAATAAACAGAAAAACTGGATGAAAGAATATCCAAAGAAAAGCTCTCAACTCAGAACAGCATAAATAAATAACCATATGTTCGAAAAACTAGTCTGTTCCTGAGAGCAATGAATTTCTTAAATAACAATCTGTAGAACTATCCAACAGTTAATTTCAAATTTTGCTTCCTCCAGGTTTATACCTTTTTATAAGTTAGCCTTCATGATACCCCCACACCAGAGGCTTAGATATAACACCTGAATTTGAAATTCATGAACTCCACACTGCAACCCAGACCAACCTAAAATAGTATTTAATAAAGTTACAGACTTGACAGCAGAATAGCTCCCGTGACTGTCCCATATCTGTTGTAATAACCACAGGGGAGCTCAATTAACTGTTCAGCAAACCAAATACAAATGCTAGCTTCTGAAAAGATGCAGATATTTGTAAGAGATGACCATTTTTAGAACTCTAACCCTGATTTCAATTCATACAAGAATATAAATTTTTTTTTAAACAGACATGGCATTAGATCTGCCTAAATTTTAACACAATGACAATATCCTGATGCATTTCTGATCAACATTACAAGTTTATTAAGCTAAACTGAAGTATATGCTTGGCAATGTATCTGAGGTGGAAAGATGGTGACCCAGATTGTGTGCTTTTTACAACAGCAAAACTGTCAACTTCACTGTCATTACACTTTGAAAATGAAAGCAACTTGAGGAGCCTGCACATGCGTAAGAGGAACACTTTTGTTGCCTGTGATGCTCTGCTCCTCCACATGATGTGCTGTTGGAAGTCCATGCAAATGGAAACATTTTTGAAATCTCAGAAAGACACAAACTTCAACTATTCACTGTTGTTTAAAAAAAAAGGTTGAATCATGGTTATTGCCAGAATGAACACTACTGGCTAAATAAAAGAGCAAAGGCCAGAAATCTAAAATAAAACAATTACTGAAAATATTCAGCAGGTCACAAATGCAGAGACACAAGCAACATTGATAGCCCATGACCTTCAAGAAGTTAGATTTATAATAGGATTTAAGATGTAGAGAAAAGCTGAAAGTGAGGTTTGGAAGGCAGGAGAATTTAAATGCCAAAAGAAATGGTACAAAAGGGAACAAGAAACAAAAGATGGGTTAACAGATGAAGAACATGGAAATATTGTAATCATCATCTTGTAATCAGTACTTTACAAGGACGTTGCAAGGACTCAAAAGGGACCGAGTTATAGGGAGAGGCTGGATAAGCTGGACCCTTACTCCTTGGAGCACAAGAGACTGAGGGGGTAATCTCAGGACGCATATAAAATCATGAGGGGCATAGATAGGGTGAGCGGTCTTCCCTCTCCCCGCCCCGGCCCGCTCCCCCACCCACCAGGGTTGGGGAAATTGAAAACTAGAGGACAATGTTTTGTTAGAGGTGAGAGATTTATTAAGAACCTGAGGGGCAACCTTTATATAAAAAAAAACAGTGGGTGATAGATTTATGGAACTAGTTGCCCAAGGAAGTGGTTGATGCAGGTACATTAGATACATTTTAAGAAATATGTGGACAAGTATATGTTTGACAAGAGTTTAGAGGGATATGGGCCAAGTGCTGGGAAATGGGATTAACTTGAATATACATCTTTGTCGGCATGGACAAGTATAGGCTGAAGGGCCTTTACCTGTGCTGCACAACTCTATGACATTTGGAATTTAACCTCAATGCTATGAAATGAAGACTGTAACCTACCAATTGAAAGATAAGGTTCTATTCCTTAAATTAATACTGAATTCCATTGGAATAGTGTAGGATGCCAAGGAAAAAGGATGCAGAGGAATGGGATAAACATTTTAAAGTATGTTCAGTCAAGAGTACATTATTAGTGATGGCTGTGGACTAGCTTGCCTTAAGCTGAAGGAAGAAACAATCTTGGAGGATTGCATAGATGCATTGAACAAATAAAATCAAATTGAGACATGACCGGAAAAGTGAAAATTAATGTAGTCACAAGAGACTGCAGATGCTGGAATCTGGAACAAACAATATGCTGGAGGAACTCAGTGGGTTGGGCAGCATCTGTAGAGGGAAGGGAATTGTTGACAGTTGAAACCTTGCATCAGGACACAGGTGATCAGTGTTATTATGTGTTGTTATGTAGTTATAATAAAGAACTACAGTTCCCAGTAGGCAATGCAAGGGGTCACAGGGGGGAACAGGAAGTGGCTGTGAAAGAGCGGGAAAGCAAGCCAGTCTGTTGTTTTAATAAATGTTCAGATGTAAAACCTACGCGAAGTTTGTCTCTTGATGAAGAACAAACATAACATGGTGTCAGAAGTTGGTGAGAGGTCTGAACAAGTGAATGAATATTGTGTGCAATTGAGAAAGAGACTCAGTGAGTACGAAAGAAAAGCTGTAAAAAGACGGAGAAAAAGTGGCCGGCGTGGCAAGGGAGCACATTGTTCCGGAAGTTCAGCAGTCACCAGATTTGTCAAAGAGATATTCAGGTGAGAGGCCTAGAGTTCCCGTTATAGATAAGCTAAGTCCTCCCAAGCCTATGCAGTCTACTGACAATCTAACCAATAACTGGAAACACTTCAAACAGCGATTCAACATATATATAGATGCTAGTGGAGTGTGAATGAACGATGAAAAATTGAAAGCATCTATTTTTCTGCACGCGATTGGTGAAGATGCTTTGGACATCCATAACAGCTTTCAAATTGGAGACAGCTTTTGAGTTGGGCACTTTGATGGAAAAATTTGAGGAGTATTTTATCCCAAGTGAAAACATCACATTTGAGAGATAAATTTTTTTCCTGTGACCAGAAACAAGGTGTTAGCTTCAACCAGTACTTAGCTGAGCTTCACACACTAAGTCTTGTGAATTTGGAGATTTGAGAAACTCACTAGTTAAAGACAGAATAGTTTGTGGAATTCCAGATAACGGACTCAGAGAAAGACTTTGCATGAAAAAGATTCGACCCTGAAAAAGGCAGTGAATATGTATAGGTCAGCAGAAACCACACGAGCACAAGCTAAGGAGCTGTACAGAGCAGACACAACAGTACATGCTGTGAAAACAGAGAAGCAGCTCCCAAGGCATTTCCAAAAGCAACAGCAAAGCAGAGAGAAAGGCGCAAACAGCAAATGCAGCAGATGTGGAGGTAAACACATTGCAAAGATGTGTCGTGCTTATGGGAAGTCCTGCAATAGCTGTGGGAAGAAGAATCACTTTGCAAGATGCTGCAAAGCTGGGGCTAACAAGAGAAAGGTGCACACAGTTGCTGAGAAAATTGAGGAATTCCTTGTGGATTCTGTACAGACTGTGGCTGCTGGTAAAACAGAATGGATTGTTCCAATAACTGTGAATGAGATAGTAATTCCATTCAAGCTTGACACCGGAGCTCAGGTGAATCTGTTATCCATGGATGATATAAGACCCTCACAGTAAAGAGTAAGATTTACACTGTGAAGTTAAAAGTGACAGGCTACACTGGAGAGAAAGTTCCAGTAAAAGGGGGCTGTATGGTGACCTTTAAGCACAAGGGGCAGCACTTAAAATCACAGCTACTGATTGTAGAAAAGATAGTACTGTCAATATTAGGTCTGAGTGCATGTGAAAAGCTCAACCTAGTGAAAAGAGTTTTCAATAGTAGCTTCAGATAACAAAGATTACCACACAACACTCATGGAAAAGTATGCAGATGTCTTTGAGGGGCTCAGATGCTTACCTGGCGTACACAAAATTCACATGGATAAGGCAGTGGCTCCTGTTGTCCATGCATGCAGGAAAGTTCTGTTTCAACTTAGAGATAAACATAAACAAGAACTGGCACACATGAAACAGATGAACGTCATACAGAAAACTGAAGAACCAACAGTGAGTTCACTGGCCATTGTGCAAAAGAAAAATGGAACATTGAGGATATGTCTGGACCCAGGAGATCTCAATAAAGCCATCAAGAGAGAGCATTTTACATTGCCAACACGGGAGGAGATCATGTCCCGGTTTTCAGGTGCCAAATGGTTTAGCAAGCTCGATGCATCGTCTGGGTTTTGGTAGCTGAAGCTTGATGAGGCAAGTTCGAGACTGTGTACTTTTAACACACCACAGGGAACATATTGCTAACTTTGGCTGCCATATGGGATCCTGTCCGCACCAGAAGTCTACCATAAAACCATCCACATGATTTTTGAGGGCATACCTGGTGTCGAGACCATGATGGATGACATCATTGTCTGGTGGTCCACCAAGGAGGAACACGATACTCGACTGAGACAAGTGCTTGACGTGACAAGGAATGTCAATTTGAAATTAAATAAAGAGAAATGCGAGTTTGGTGTTAAGACACTGATCTTCATAGGAGATGTCATATCTGAAGAGGAAGTGAAGCCTGACCCAAGAAAGACGTCAGCCATTGAAAACATGGAGAGGCCCCAAAACAGAGGAGGTGAGACGTTTCTTAGGGATGGTGACTTACCTGGCTAAGTTCATCCCTCGACTGTCAACAGTGTCAGCACCACTTTGGTCACTCCTTGAACAACAAAATGAATGGATTTGGCAAGAAGAGTGTTTCCTGACGTTGAAAAGGGTCCTAACTGAAGAGCCCGTGCTGAAGTTTTACGATCTGGAAAGGTGCATCAGGATATCAGCTGATGCGTCCCAGCATGCCTTGGATCAGTACTACTGCAGCAGCATGATGGCACATGGCAACCTGTGGCCTCTGCATCAAGGGCTTTAACAAGTGCAGAAGTTAACTATGCACAAATCGAGAAAGAGCTTCTCGCCAGTACATATGCATGTGAAAGGTTCCATCAGTACATCTACGGGCAAGCTATTTAAGTGGAGACAGACCATAAACCATTGGTCTCAATTATGTCCAAACCACTGAATGACCATCGCATGAGGATACAGCGCACGTTGATAAGGCTGCAGAGATATGATGTGAAGATGATCTACACACCGGGAAAATATATGTTTGTTGCTGATGTGCTGTCTCGAGCAGTCGACAAGACAGAAAAGAGTGACCACCAGGCTAATGCAGATATACCGGCCTATGTTGACATGATTGTCACCTCTCTTCCAGTATCTCCGGATAGAACAGAGCAGATTAGGAAAGCAGCAGAGGCAGATGAAACAATGAAAGTACTCAAGGATACAATACTGAAAGGATGGCCAGCAGCAAAGGATGACTTGTCCAATGTGTATTCGGGATTATTGGGCATGCAGAGCTGAACTGTCAGTAGTGAAAGATATGGTCTTCAAAAGGGAACAGGTTTGTGATTCCAGTGTCACTACACAAGGAGACGCTCCAGAAGATACACGAAGGGCATCTTGGGGAGGAAAAATGTAAATGTAGAGCATGTGAAGTGATGTACTGGCCAAGAATGAACCAAGACATTAGCCAGACCACTGCTTCACGTGAAATATGCCTTACCTACAGACCAACGCAGCAAGCAGAAACACTTGCACCACACCCTGTACCAGACAGGCCGTATTTCAAAGTTGGAGTGGATTTGTTTGACTGTAATGGAAAAGCCATATCATTGTAACAGACTACTTTTTCCAATTACCCAGAGGTTGTGACACTGCAATCGACGTCCAGCAAAGCAGTTATCACGTTCCTGAAAGCTGTCTTTGCAAGGCATGGAGTTCCCCGTGAAGTAGTATCAGACAATGGTTCACAATTTGAGCTGGGAGTTTGAATCCTTTGCCAATGTTTGGGTGTTTCGACATATAACCTCAAGCCCACATCACCCAAAATCTAATGGCCTAGTAGAGAGTTCAGTTAAGGTGGTGAAGGGTCTCATGAAGAAAGTGCAAGATGGACGAGAGGATTTCCACAGAAGTCTAATGATTTACAGAAATGCTCCACTGCAGAACGGCCTTTCACCAACCCAAATGCTGATGGGTCGACGCATACGCACTAACCTTCCAATATATGAAAACCTGTTGACAACTGAAGGAGTGCTCAATGTCAAACAGGCTAAAGAGGAAGGGAAAGAAAAGCAGAAACAGAATCACAAGACAGCGAAAAGCCTACCAGTCCTGAAGCCTGGGCATCAAGTGCGAATCCAAGATCATGATTCTGGCACATGGTCCATACAAGGAGTTGTGCAAGAGGAAGTAAATCCACATTCATACCAGATCCAGGCGGAGCGAGGGACACCTGAGGAGGAACCGCATGGATCTATGACCACAAGCTCCAACCCATGGCTGTGACCTGTCCCCTATCAGTACACCAAAGGGGCCAGCATATGGAGAAAATGAACACGTGGATCAGAGATCCCAGGAAAACACCAACAGCAATGCAGCAAATGAAAGCAACCCACCTGCGAAAACAAGTACCAGACCAAAAAGGACCATTAAACCACCTCAGAGACTGATTGAAAGCTGCTGAGTGGACAAGGGTTCTTGGCAGGTTTATAAGGACAAAGTATTGGGTTTGTTTTTCTTTAAAGGGGGAAGATGTGTTATTATGTAGTTATAATAAAGAACTACAGTTCCCAGTAGGCAATGCAAGGGGTCACTTGGGGGAACAGGAAGTGGCTGTGAAAGAGCAGGAAAGCAAGCCAGTCTGTTGTTGTTTTAATAAATGTTCAGATGTAAAACCCATGTGAAGTTTGTCTCTTGATGATGAACAAACATAACAATCCGGACATCCTGATTCAGGATGTCAACCTGAAATGTTGACAATTCTTCCCCTTCACCTCCACAGATGCCACCAAACTTGCTGATTTCCTCCAGCATATTGTTTGTTGCTAATGAAAATTAATGTAATAACATTGGAAGAGTCCCGGATGAAAGAAAAACAAATACTCTTTTCCAAGTTTGAAGATTCTTTGTGACATTGCAGCTCCTCATTTTTCCCTTGAGAAAGACAGCAGCAGGAAATTATTTAGCCCTCGATTACCTGTTTTGCAATTCAGTGGATCATTTTTGATCTATGGCCCAACACCAATAGATCTACCTTTACCCCTTTTACCTTAATAACTTTGGTTTAAAAGAAGTTGCAATTACCTTGTATTTAAAATTATCAACTGCCATTTGCAGAAGGAAGTCTTAAACGGCCTATCCAGTGTTTCCCAATTTCATTCCTGCAAAGCTCGTTTTAATTCTTAGACCACATCCTCCAGTTCCCCTTCATATCTTGAAAACTTCAATCATATCACCGTATTACCTTCTAAATTACACAGAATAAATGTAGTTTATGTTGTTTCATCATAATTGAACCTGGAGTGCAGGTATCCTTTTGGTAAATCCACACACTATTGCACCAAAGACAATATATCCTTCCTAACATGTGGTACACAATATTGTTCTCAGTACTCCAGGTGTGACCCAATCTCTCTCCATCTTGCAATGATAATTTAACAATCAATATGCATGCATTTCCATTTCTCTTTGGGTCCCCAGTGCAACAAGTTATTAACCATTTTTAAAGTATTCTATTCTTTTTACGAACAAAGTAAATAAATTCATATTTGACACATCTATTTATTCAATCTTAGTATTTTAATTCTTCCCTTTACACTGCCAACATGCTCCATACAAGCAAGCTTCAATGTGGATTTCCATTGCAAAGTTTCTGTGAACAGCTTTTACTCTAGCACAGATTCTTGGAGAACTCAAATCACATTCTGCTAACCCAAGTACCTGCCTATCATTTCTATGGTAAATCCTGCTGGGCAGCTGATCTACAAATTTGATATTTTCCTCTTCAACATCCCTTCCCCTTTATGCATTTTAAAGTTTTCCTTCTCTTTCTGCTTCTTACTTTTCGTTCTTAGCATTCTTCCCCCTTCTAACCAGTGCAATCAGTTTCATTATTCTCCCACACAACATTTTGAAACATTGCTGACTTTCTTGCAATGATTTCCAAATACCAATTCCAAAGCAGAATTTATTTCTTGATAAACACGGAGCCATGCTTAGGATGTTATGGGAAGCAAGAGAGCAGATTGCTGGGGCCTTGGCAGAGATTTTTGTATCTTTGTTAGCCAAACGTGAGGTATTGGAAGACTAGAGGATAGCTAATGTTGTGCCTTTATTTAAGAAGGGCAGCAGAGATAAACCAGGAAACTACAGGCCAGTGAGCCTTACATCAGTAGGGGGAAGTTATTGAGAGGGATTCTGAGAGACAGGACTTAGTTCTGTTTGGAAAGGCAAGGATCGATTAGGGATAGTCAGCATGGTTTGTGCATGGGAGATCAAGTCTCACAAATTTCAGAATGGAGGCCTGTGGCCAGTGGTGTGGCACAGGGATCCATACTGGGTCCCCTGTTGTTTGTCATATATAAAGGATTTGGATGAATGTGGGTAGCATGAGTAGCACGAGTAGCACGTTTGCAAATGACAACAAAATTGGCAGTACAGTGGACAGTGAAGAAGGTTGTCAGAGGTTACAACAGGAATTAGATCTGCTAGGAAATGGGCAAAGGAATAGCAGATGGAATTTAACTCCACATGTTGGAAAGTTAAATTAGAGCAGGAAAAATACAGAGAATGGCCAAGTCATCAGGAGTGTTGTTGAATAGAAAGATCTTTAGGGCACAAGTACATAGTTTCCTGAAAATGGGAACACAGTTAGACAGGGTAGTGAGGAAGGCATTTGGCATGCTTGCTTTCATCCACCAAGACACTGTGTTGGGATGCTATGTTACAGTTGAACAAAATATTGTTCGGCTGCACTTGGAGTATTGTGTGCAGTTCCAGTCATGACAATATAGAAATGTGATTAAGCTATAGGGAGAGAGAGCAAAAAAGATTCACAAGGATGTTGCTGGGACTGGAGGGCTCAAGTTATCAGGAAGGATCGGATAGGCAAGGTTTGTTTTCTCTGAACCGGAGGTCAAGAGGTGACATAACAGAGGTATATAAAATTATGAGGGGTATAGGTAGAGTAGATCGCCATAATCATTTCCCATGGTAAGAGTGTCTACAACCAAAGTGCATAGGTTTAAGGTGAAAGGGAGGAAGTTTAAGGGAGATCTGAGGAGTGAATTTTTCCATACAGAGGGTAGTTGGAATCTGGAATGAGCTGCCAAAGGAGGTGGTGGAGGCAGGAACAGTAAGAACATTTAAGTGGCATCTGGACAGTATTTGATTGAGCAGGGCAGAGGGATATGGAATTAATGCAGGCAAGTGGGATTAGTATTGATAGGCATGATGGTCAGCGTAGATGTAGTGGGCCAAAGGGCCTGTTTCTATGCTGTAGAACTTCATGATTCTAATAAGACTTTGCCTGAAAGAATGGGACAGAAGGATGGAAACAATTGCAGTTCTGGACTACAGCATAAAATAGCAGCCACTATCACCTGTGGACAGAGAAAGAGAATTCACTCTTCAGGTCAATGACTTTTCTTCAGAACCAGAAAAACAAGCACTTTCGGGTGCAGAAAATGGGAAGGGGCAGAGAGAACATTGTGTATGATAGGGGGGGACACCAAGACTGAATGATGCAGTGGTGGTGCTGGCCGAGGGACAGTCACTCAACTCACCTCTGAAGATGTTCTCTCCGTAGCCTCCAACCTCATCGTACCTAAACCACAGAGCCTGCTTCAACCTTCTTCCCAAGATGCACAAGCAGTAATGTCCATGTGGAACTATAGTTTCATTCTGTTACTTTGTTACAAAACTTACTTTTCCTACCTTAAGTCTTTCTAATTTCCTCATCCACTCTTCCCACTTACATCTATAACACCTCTGATACCTTCTATTACTTCAATACTTTCCAGTTCTCATCTCCACCAGTTTTGCCCAGTTCCTTTGCACCTCCACCACACACCAGGGTGGACCAAGGGTCCTTCGCTTTTCCCTTGGACAGAGGCTCAACCATTTCCCTTACACACTACCCTTTCTGACTTGGCTAAAATTCTCACACAGAACAACTTGATTAACTCCACTCGCTTTTTCTCTATTCAAAATGTGTAGCTAAAGGAGCACACATGGGTCTAAGCTATGCCATCTCCGTGGGATATGCAAAACTGTTCAGTTCACCTGACTCTTCACTCCTCCATCACCACCAACAGTCATTCCCCTTCTAACTCCACCTCCCGAAGCAACCACAAGAGATGCAGCACCTGCTCATTTACCCCAGGACTCAACAATTTCAGATAAACCAGCCTTTCCAGTTTGTCAGAACTGGCTAAGTTTGTTGAAGGATCATCAACCTGCAAGGTTAACTCATTTTATCTCTCCCTCTAATCTGCTGGGTATTTCCAACATTATTTCAGACTTCAACAGCTGTAGTGTTCTTTCTCACAGTTCTAGCATTGTTTATTTTTCTATTCCCTCTCTCCTCATTCAACTTTTGCTATTTACCCTCCTCTGGAGAGATCACCTAAACTTACAATCTATCATCACCCTTTCTCAGCTGGAATGCCAGCATTTGCTTTTATTCTCTTTACACCTTCCCTGCAACTTAAAATATGCCCATTTCCAAACTTTGTAATTTTGATGCAAGGTCACTGACTTCATACTTTAACTCTGTTTCTCTCTAGAGATGCTGCCTGACCTGCTGACTATTTCCAGCACCTCTTTACATTTCAAGATTTCTAGCAAATGCAATTTTTTTTTTTGCTTTTCAACACACATACATCTTCACACTTGAGTTAACCCACAAAAGTAAACCCACAACAAATCACTGATCAGAATTAAGTCAAAGAAAGCACCTTGCTTAAAGTGGCCCTATCTTGGTTCCACCATACTTATAATGACAGCAATTGGCACAAAATGAAAAAGCAATTCCAGCAGGATATACAGGAATCCAAGCAAAGATAAATTCAGGAGCTTCAATGAAGGCAGGCAATGAAGACACTGAACCTAGTAACCCGAAACCATGGAAGGGATGCACAATGGATTGGGTTAATATAAAATGAAATTGACTAACCTATTTTTATTTACATCTATGTTTTCTCCAGGCATTGCATAAGACTTGCTGAAATTCAATCTACAATGAATGGTAACAGAACCAGATTTTATTCATCTATAATTTAGCAAACTTAAATTGATTTCATCTTTAAAGTGCTGTCTGTATTCTACCTCAGTGACACTAGTCTACCTTGTGTGATGTCAAAGTTTTGTACAACCAAATGTATGACTATGTTGCTTAGACAGAAAATTTGCTAAGGCTGCAAAGTGGCAAAAGGAAGAGGTGTGAAGGGATGCTCCTGAAGGATCAGTGTTGGGACCACTGCTATTTTCATTACAAAATAATTCCTGAGCCATTAATGCATCAAAGTTCAGTTTGCAAATTGATACTAAAATAGAAAATGTAAAGTTTGATGGGTAGAATAACTGGCTTTAGGATGGACAGACCAATGAAAAGGGCAGACATGGCATGTAAAATTCAGCAGGGTATTAAAGTGATGGGCCAAATGGCCAACACAGTTGTATTTTCTTTTCAATAATTTGGCAAAACTGGTGGGACAGAACTGGTCTAGCCAGCAGTAAAACTCAGAATTATGAAAATTTTGCATTTGACTCATAGCTGTACAAAGTTTGCACTTAAGAAAGCCAACACTCTAATGCAAATTGAAAGCATCTTTAGTTTTGTCATCCTCAAAGTAGGAGACATTATTTCAATGGTTACTGCGATAATTATGGAAATTCTGAAATAAAAATGGTTAAAGCATTCCAACTACGTGCTAGAAAACATGAAATTCAATCTCATATCCAACTATAAGTCATCCCTGGTAACGAACGGTCTCTGTTTTTACAGATGTCCTTAAGTCGATTTTGCCCTTAAATAGGAAAATATACAAAAATCACTCGATATGATAACCACACCTCTACAGTATTGTAATGAATGGCATCAAGAGCACATTATTAAAAGTGGGGGTGGGGGTGGCAGCAGAGTGAGGGGGGAGGAGGACAGAGGGAGAGTGAGAGGGAACTGGTTCGAGCATATGTAGGAACAAATGTATGTACATGTCAGGCTTTTGAATTTAAGAATATTATGAGATTTCATTCATCTGTAGGGGGTGTCCATAACTCACATCTATGCATCAATGTATAACCAGTTACTGTATTTAAGTAAACCAGTTTTTCCTGAAAGACTACATGTGCTAGCTCTAGATGATACTATAAAATAAATCCCATGAAGAAATTTACATTTGCTTCACAAGGTTTAAGTATGAAATGTAACTGAAACTCTGAACAATGTGTATGTAAAGTTAGACAAGCTGGAAATTGAAGAATGAAACCACAAATGTATGGATGAAGAAATAAACCGTTTTGGCTTTGTAAGAGGGAAAACAAAGTTGATCTGGAAAAGAATTTTATGCTATGAAAAAGCAATAGAAAAAGTACAAGCAATAATTCAAAATTAAAGGATTCAATGATATATGGCTGAAAATGATCACCCAAGTTGGGTGCATCAAAACAATGGAAGAAGGCCAAAGTACCCAGTGGAACACCTGGATGTCAGATTATGAGAAATCTCAAGAGACAAAAGACTGCAGATGCTGGAATATGGAACCAACAATCTGCTGGAGGATCTTAACAGAACAAGTAGCATCTGTGTGGGGGGGTTGGGGGGGGGGCGGGGGGGTGGAATTATTGACTTTTTGGGAAGAAGCCCTGCATCAGAGTCCTCCAGCAGATTGTTTGTTGCTATCAGAAATCTCCATTTGTGCTTCCAAATAATATCAAATGATTTCTACAAATAGTAAAAAAAAAGGCAGCTCCTCTGAAATACACAAGTGGTAGATTAAAATAATTAAAATCAGACAATGCAGAATTCTAAAATCACATCCCAAAATTCAAACCCAGCAACATACTGATCTATGCTTTGAAACCAAACACAAGTATAAAGTGCAACAATACCTAGAACCTTGAATGAGGTTTATGGGGATTAAAATTGTAAAATTTGATGAAAATAAATAATTGGAAGATTGTATCTATGATAAGTTGCTGATCAATGTCTGGCTTTAATAGTGAGCATGCAACATACATGACTAAAGCTAAAAAGCAAGCATAACAAAGGGATTCACAAAGAAATGTGAAATCTAAGGAGAGAATAAGGTATGTACACATCCTGCAGCAGCAAGAATACACAAAAAAAGGTAGAGATGAAGAAAAAGACTTGAAGATATAGTACTGCAGATGAATTTAATCTTAAAACTAGAAATTCTTTGCCCACAACTGTGAAAACTACAATGAGAACGAGAGATGGAAACAGGCCTGCAAATGAGCACAAGGTCATGAATATTCACAATGAACAACTTGCCTTCTCCAAGCAAAGATATTCCAGGTAAAATCATTTGTGAAACATCAAATTCTTAGAGATAGTGAAAAGAACTGCATTTACACACATCTCTTCATAAACTTAGGATATACTATGCACTTTACAGCCAGTGAATGTACATGTGACAAGCAGGAAACATGCAACCAATTTGCACATAACAATGCCCCACAAAGGGCAACACAATAATGAAAAGACAATCTGTTTAACATCTAAGAAACTAATACATAAAGTACTTATAACTGAGGAAGTGTGGACTCCTGGCTTGGTGATGGGTTAACTATTTGGTTACAAAGAAATTAAAGAATTTTAGTGCTGGATTTAGTACAGAGAAGAGCTATATGGTTGACCCTAAATAAGAGTCTGACTTGGCAGTCATCACCAATGGGCCTTAAAGTAACAAAAGTTACTAGAAAAGGTTAAGGAACAATGCTACTTTCAAGTGCAGAACTAAAGAACACATTTTAAACTGGAGAAAATACATGCAGGAAACTAAGGAAATTTTAACTGTTGGAAAAAAGCGGCATATTAGTTACTTCCAAAGCAGTTTCCCATTATGAGAACAAATGGATTATTTATAGTGGAGGAACAGCTTTTGGCCAAGAGCCATTTATATGTACATGCAGAAGTGTGAGGGATATAGTTCAAGGTGCAAACTCTCACTCTTTGCATTAATTTACTGCAAAAATAATGAATGCAGAATCTTCAAGTAAATTCTAAATCCAGTTGAAAGGCATTACTTTCTATTTCAGAAAAGGTAAGCCTCAAGTATATTGTTGAAACATATTGCTTTAACCACTGATCTTTACGGAGTGATGTCAAAATATCATACAAATATTTATGAACACAGATGTAACATCCAAATCACAAAAATGCTTAAACAACCTCATATTATGAACAATTTCACATTAAGATTTATCTCTGCTGCAGGTTAACTGTAATTTAATGACATCAGGGAAGGTACACCAATTGTTTTGGCAGCTTTAACCAGCAGAAGTCATCTCAGTATCCATTACCTAATAAATGAAATAGTTTTCAAGTGTACACAAGATTTTTTTCAAAACAGCACTTTGAACCGCTAATCTGTTACTGAAAATTATTCCAATAATATTTAGATAATAAATTGGTGTACAAGGACATTGAAAGATGCACTTAATCCTGACAAATATTCTAAAACAGTGTGAAGTCAGGATTAGTTCACCTTGCTAACTGCAAGCTGCAATTGAGCTCTTGAATGAAAAATACATTTGGGCTTTATGTCTAGGATTCATTTTTAAGGGTACAATACTGTATATCACAAAGACAAATGGGAAACAATCTGATTCTCTCTGAGCTATTGAAAGAACAAATATATACCAGAGCACTGTCAGAAAATATTTCCAGTTAATACAGGTCATGTGTCCTGTAGATAAAAATAAACCCGCTGCTGTGCTTGGCTTGCTACCAGAATCATTCGTCTTTGTTGAGCAGAATCTGAATAATTAAATGTGTGTAAACTGCATTTTACCAGAATGAACTTAAGAATAAGCAAAGTCAAATTAAAATTTAACAGTAGACCTGGCTTAGCTTTATATTTTATAGATTCATCAGGAAAAGTTACTTGTTTTTAAAATGTGTCTTGATGTTCTTTCTTCAAACAATATCCCCATCCTCAATGATTGCAAGGCCCCACAAAGCTGAAGTATTCGCAACCGTGTTAGCCAAAGTACCAACAGATGACGCATCTCAGATTCCTCCTGAGACCCCCACTACCACAGAAGTCGGTCTTCAGCCAATTCATGCACTCCATGTTATGTCAAGAAACGGCTAAGAGCATTGGATACGACGAAAGTTACAGGAAAAGACAATATCCCAACTACAGTTCCAAAACCTTGTGGTCAAAAACTAGGTGTACATCTACTTCAGCTGTTCCATTAAAATTACAACACTGATATCTACAGGAAGTATGAAAAACTGTCCAGGTATGTTCTACTCACAAAACACATAAAATCTGGCTAATTACTGCCCAATCCATAAATTTTCAATTATCAACAATGTGATGGAAGGTATAATCACTGATATCAAACAGCATTCACTTACCATTAACCTACTCACTGTTTCCATCTGGGTTTCTCTGAATTGAATGCAGACTTGGCTCAAGCTTGGAACAAAGAGCTGAATTTCAGAGGTTAGGTGACACTGATTGACTTGACATCAAGGCAGCAATTATGCAAGAGTGAAGTCAAGGTATCAAGGTAAAACTAAAGTCAGTGAACATCACGGAGAGAATATTCCAGTGATTAGAATCACACCCTGGTTGTTGAAGCTCAAACTTAGCCTCAGAAAATTATCACAGAATTTCTTCAGGGCACAGCCCAAGGCCCAGCCATCTATATTTGTTTCGTCAATGACCTTTCTTCCAAGTCAGATGTCGGGATATTAGCTGATGATTGCACGATGGTCAATGTCATTTATAGCTCCCCAGTAAACGAAGCGATCCATGCTTGTATGCAACAAAACCTCGACAACATTCAGTCACAACTCCTCAGTCACAAAATTGATGGGCAATGACCAGCTCCTACAATAGCGTCTAACAGCCTACCCTTGACATTCAATAATGTTACCATCTGAGGCCTACGCCATCAACATCTTGGGGGGCAGCACTCACCCAAAACTGGACCAACCACATAAATACTGTGACCACAAGAAAAATACAGAAGCTGGGTATACTGCTTTAAGTGACATGAATCTCCACTATATACAACACTTTCTACTTGTCTCGATGAGTCCAGTTCCAACAGATCACAGGAAGTTCAGCAACATCCACGACAAAACAGCCTATTAATTGCTACTTTATTAATTAGCCTAGGCTTCTTTGACAGCTCCTCCCAAACCAATGACCTCTTCCACCAAGGACAAAAGCGGATCTGTGGGAACACCACCACCACCTAACGGTTCCTCTCCAAGTTGCACACCACCCTAACTTGGAAATATGAAGGATGAGGATCGGGGAAATGGAAGGATAAGAAGACTGTTCCCTTTTCAGTGACCAGACAAGGAGAGAAACGAGGGGCATAAAGACTCTTAGTGGTTGTCAGTGACTAAAGCTGAATTGGAGGAAATTCGGCTTGGGTGAAGTACTATCGAATACTTTACTGAGAGTGATGGACACAAGATTGGGCTCTGATTCAACCATAGGGACAAAGGTGAAGCATGGCCGGACTTCAGTAGTGTTAGGGAAGGGATGTCCAAGACCATTCAGTATCGGGACCTCAAGATCACACTAGATGGATTGAGCCTGGTAGTGAGAGAATTTGGAAGGAATGAAGTATAACAAACTGGAGGAATTCTTGTTCTGATAGTTGAAAAATGTGAACATTTGAGGACCCGAGATCTAGTCTATTGGGGTAATAGTTAAGCAGAAGTCTCAACCTAAAAGAGCAGATGAAAACCAATGCAGATGAGGGAATTCAGGATGGACTGGAGTTGGGTAGAAGAAGAGGTGTTGCTGCAGGAATTTCTGAGAAAGGGTATGCTAGATTTTTTTTTTTGAGGACATTTTGCATATGTCACAAATTTGACTTCCACTTTTTTTTTGTGATTTATTGTTCAAACTGAAGAAAGGCAGAAGAAAAGGCATCAAAATTGTTTATAGTGTCTTATCTTCCTGGTGAGTCATCTGTATACTGACAAATGCAGTCAATTACAGTGATATTAAGTTAGTTGAGCCAATCATAGCCGTGTTGCTGCTGACACAATGCCCTTGGGTGTGGCAGTAAACATGACACAGCAGACAAAATCTCATTTTAATAAGTCGTTGGTTCAAAAATATAATGAAATATACACCATTGTGGAAAACCAGCTCTAAAATGACTCCCAAACACTCCATTGCAAACTGAAAATGGCTGTCTGAATAAGCTGTTAACACGAGATACATTGAACATTTTGGGTATTCCCCAATAAGCAATTATCACTTAAGGTTAATTATTAAACTAGAACTATTCTAATTCAATGCAGCAGAGAATAAAGATGCAGGGTTCAGCTCATTAAAGTCTCTATCGACTTGGGGAACTGTGTAGTCATGTATAGAAGGGAACAGTGTACGAGCAAGCCTGAATTGTAATACATGCATAGTTAGCAGTAAATTAGATTATTTTTGATGCAGGACACCTCAGATTTTTATTTGAGCAATCCTACCAATTGTGCTCTTTTCCTCTTCATGTGTGAGTCAGCTCCCTGGATAACAGGAGTTGGAGATAAAAACTCCAAGAAAAATGCAGGGAACAGTTTCAACCACTTATACATGCCCTATCTGAC
Organism: Pristis pectinata; assembly: GCF_009764475.1. Classification (NCBI taxonomy): domain Eukaryota; kingdom Metazoa; phylum Chordata; class Chondrichthyes; order Rhinopristiformes; family Pristidae; genus Pristis; species Pristis pectinata. The sequence continues at coordinate 68,655,565 of NC_067410.1, forward strand.
CTTACAAATGCCTTTGACTCTATAAACCAAATGGAATCTCTTAAATTTGTCCGTCGTCAGACATTTGTCCCTTTACAACATCCCCTACATGATGACAGGGAAGCCACAATTCCAACAAAGTTGACCAGTGACCCAATTCCAGTGTAGACTGGGGTCAACCAAGGTTACATCACTGCTCCAGTTCTCACCAATCTTTTCCACTGCAAAGTGCACCTTAGCCCCAACAAGCTTTTCAATAGAGTGGAGCCAATCTACACGATAACTGGCACACTCTTCAACCTCTGTCTCCTCTACTCCAGGATCAAGGTCACTCCAATCTCAATCATACAGTGTACGAAAGTATAGTCGGTATTTATACACTCAGAAGCTGAGCTCCAAGTCCAAAGGTAAAGTTCTGAAATTACTTCTCACAGTGGACATGGCTAACTTCAGTCTGTGTGATGCCTCCTTTTATAAGGCACTTGGTTTTGTTGTACAGAATCTTCCTAACTGATCCTATTGCGAGACTGAGAAAGCTGGGATTGTACATTACAACAGAAATAAATGTTGAGCTCTGTGGGTTCACTGCAGACCACAAAATAATTTACATAGGAGTCTGTGCCAAAGTACAGAAGTTTGCATCCTCCATTCAAAGAGATGGAAGAGTGCGGAATTATTTAGCAATATTTCTCTCTCCATTACCATTGTTCAGGGGTACGTACAAATCAACTTTGTTGTTTCACTCCATTTTAAGAGTGATGACTTCAAAGTACCTCTTTGGCTGTGAAGTGCTTTGGGATGTCCCAAGATCAAGGGCTATTTAAACACAAAATTTGTTTTTTTCTTAACTGAACTCCCTGCTGGCTGATGCCACTGTTTTAAATGTAGCCTTCTTACTGCCCTTATCGATACTTTACAGTCCTGTTTCAATATTATCAAACACACAAAATAAAATTTAAATATTTCAGCTCAAAGCCCTTTTCAAATAAAACTGAATAACTGAGCAGTATCTACTATCATACATATGTTCTTCTTCACAGGAACTAAGTTCCTAGACAGGAAAATAATCAATAGCATACTGCAATGGTTGTGGATATAGGAAATGCATATCAATTTCAATTATTTGGCATGAATAGTGTCTTGTGGGTATTTCTGCAGCCCTTCAGGCAGAGCCATAAAATTAAAAGCACTTAACAGTTAATGACTTTCACATCTAAACATCTGTCCTCAAAATTTGATTTTTTTGTGCATTATGAATAAAGGTGCTTTACACAGGAACCGTATCAAACAAAATTTGACACCAGGCCAAAGTAATATTAACATGGGTCAATGAGATGGTGTTAAGGAGTGTTTCAATGGTGATAGAGGAGAGGTACAAGTTGGGAATTCCAGCAGTTGAAAAGAACAATGGTAAAATTATGGAAGTTAAACCATACACAAGCTGGAATTGAAGAACGGCAAACATCTCAAAACTCCAAGAGACTTTAAGATCCAAACTGCCATACCAGAAGCCAATTCTGATAAATACAGTGGTGACGGTCAAATTGGGGAGTATTATGGCAACAAATCTTTGGATGAACTCAAATTTGAGGATAGAGGGTGGAAAAGTAGAAGGCTGGCAAAGAAAACACTGAAATAGTGAAGTCTGGAGGATGAAGGGGGCATGGGGGTGGGGGAGGAGAGGAATAGAGCATTGGCTTATTTCTGTCAATTAGCATGGAACCCAAGAAGGGAAGCTGGGTTTCAAGTAGTTGAGTTTAAATAGGATTGAGGGAGCAACAACTGATCTCATGGACAAGGTGAATCCGAGGGTTTCATGGTCTATAGGACAAATATTGAAGTTGCAAGACCATAACTAAGTGAAGTGCAGTGACTGTTAATTAGGAAATGAAGCAGACATCCATCCTCCAGCAAACCCTCTATGTCAATGTGATGTTACAATGAGGTCAGAGAAAGTGTTGACCACAACAGTGGAAAAAAGTGCATTTTCTTTTCAGTTCCAGAATGACTAGAATAATTAAACAGGTTTAGTTTAATTTTACCTTTTCAGAACACCACATGTATACTCAAGTCCAAAACCAAGGCTGAGCTTCAGCACCTCATCTCAATCATCCACAAGACAGATCATATCAGGTCATATATTTATATTGACAATACCTGAATCATTCAGTTGCAAATTCCAAACATTAGGAATGTCCAGACTGACATCATATTTGGAATGACATCAAATAAAAAAGGTACAGATGAAACAAAAAACAAATCCACAAAATAATCAACATAAGGAAAAGCAAAAGGGCGCAAAACTAATTATTTCTTGACAGAATTCAAGGCAGTTATATTGGTAAAAAGGATGCACATCGATTTGTACTTTAACTTGGAGAAAATTGGGAAAAGAAAGGCATCTGACTGGCGCACTGCAATGATGTTGTGGGGTTCCAGTCCTGATTATTAAATAATCTTTGCAAACTTCATTGCTATTAAGAATCATGCAGGAAAACCACTCAACCACTTGTGCCTTGACTGTTTTGTCCAAATGACCATCTCTTTTATGTCATTTAAGAGAGTGACCACATGATTAAGCTATCCGAATTGTGTCTACACTTTTGAAACTATGTAGCAATCCAACAAGTGGCAAATTCAAACTGCTCTCCATTTTTCTAATCCAGGAGTACTGAAAGTAACTCAAGTCCTTATATTGCAAACTGGCTGACAAAAGCAAATCCAATGTACGTGAGCACTCAAGTCTGGTCTGCATAGTTCAATTAAACTGTGAACCCAACCAATGAAAATGAATCTGAATTTTTCATTCAATAGAGTCAAATTCCAATAAGTTTCTCTGTTGCATTTACTGTTTGGCTAATAATACTGGGATAATGCTACAATATTATGTGCACAAAGGCTATTGCCTATCAAAATCTATATAAATTGCAGAACCTAGGCCCCTCTCTGGAAGGTCATAAACTTTAGAAACACAAAAGTAGATAACAAGAAAATATACTCTCCAAGACTCAACATTCAGAAAAAAATTAGGAAAAAAAAGAATGTTTCTCCTCAAAAATGCCAACTTCTTAAATCAGGAAATGAAGGAAATTGCTCTAAGAAATTAACTTTGCTGTGCTCCTTCATTCCAGTTTACAGAGCAGTGGACCAACCTGGTGTGTACCTCAGGGAAAAGTGGTAACATTATCTTAATCTGTGCAAGTAGCTTGATTATTATATTTCTGACAAAACATTTGTGGAACTACATTAAGAGATCCCTAAATAGCCTTAAAGAGGAAGACAATGCCTCATACAAGTCATACAACAAGGTCCACTAAAATATTAACTGGCATTTGGGAAAACATGACAATCAGCACCAATTTTTGAAAACATATCCCATTCGACAAATGTAATTATTTTTTTGATGTAGGAAGAACAGGGTTGATGAGGACATGTGCTGAGTTTCAAAAGATGTCCAATAAAAGTATAACACATTTGTTGGAAAAATTGAAACCCAAGGGACAGTGGCAACATAGATACAAAAATTGGTCAAGGTATAGAAAATAAAATATTCACAGTTAAATTTAATTTCAGATTGGAGGATTGTATTCTCAGGAGTCAATAGTGATATCTATAATTTTTGATACAATGTTTTCAATGATTATACAGGTAACAATTCCAAATTGTATAGATTGATACAAAAATCAGACATGCAATGAATAATGAGAAGTTGGGAACAGAGTTTTTGGATTTCAAAACAAAAATGGTAAGATGGTCAGATGTATGTCAGATGAAATTTGAAGGCAATAAGTGCAAACTGATACAGTCTTTCCAATCCAATATTTGAAAAATCTTTTTAATGTGTAAAAACAAGTTGAGAATATTTAAAAATAAGCATCTGGAATTTGTTTTATTAATAGAAGTACAGGGAGCCGAGATTATCACAAACCTTCAATAAAGACTTGTTAAGCCTTAGCTGGATTACTGTGGTCAGTTCTGGATACCACACTAGCAGTACTAGTGATGAAGAACCTGTTAAGAATGAGTGTTCAAAATCATGCATGGTTTTGATATAGTAAATAAAAAGAAAACTGTTTCTAGAAGTTGAAGAATTGCCAAGGATAAAGATTTAAGGTGAGCTGCAAAAATGCAGAGTAAACTTTAAAAACTGCTGAGGTCTGCAACTCATTGCTCATAAAGGGTGGTATACAAGTTGATTGTGAAGTATATTAGTATATTCAAAAGGAAAGCAGCTATAGATTTGGGATGGGGGGGGGAAGGAGAGTAAAAGGTGGGAAGGGCAAGGGGAAAAATACAGTTCATACAACAGCTGATTTTGAATCAGTCATGTGCTGTAACAATCCTTGGCTGAATTTGTACTTGTGACAAAGCTGCTGCCAGCTTTTGCCATCAGTAAACCATAAATTTGTTCCTCAAGTAGAATTGTGCAAAGAAAGACAAAATCTATTCTGTCAGTGATTCCCCATGCCTCCTCATGGCTTGTCGCTTTGCCTTTCCTTGTATAATCATGAAAAATTCAGTGGCCTGATGAGAACTTAAGGTATTTGTGAATTATTCTTGCTGTCAAGTACTCCAAAAATGCTATTCTTTATTGCACGAGATCTCTCAGTTTCTTACTGTATACCACACAATTAATCTTTGGCAAACTCTGGCCTTTAATTTTATATCTGTAGATGTAAATCTTTCAGATAAACATCTGGATTGGGTTTTAAAATAGATTTTAAGATGTTATAAAGTCAAAGAGTCAGAGCAATATAGCATGGATACAGGCCCTTCGGTTCCATGCCGACCATGGTGCCTACCCGGATAGTCCCAATTTCCTGCATTCGGCCCATGTCCCTCTAATCCCCACCCCTCCAAGTACCTATTCAAGTGCTTTGTAAATGACTGTACCTGCCTCAGCCACTTCCTCTGGCAGTTTGTTCCATATATTCACCACCCTCTGCGTGGAAAAAGTTGCCCTCAGCTTCCTTTTAAATCTTTCCCTTCTCATCCTAAATCCATGTCCCCTAGATTTGGACTCCCCTACCCTGGGGAAAAGACTGTTACCATCCACCTTATCTATGCCTCTCATAATGTTAAACATTTCTGTAAGGTCACCCCCTCATTCTCCTATGATCCAAGAAATAAAGACTTAGCCTGGTCAACGTCTCCCTATAACTCAGGCCCTCTAGTCCTGGCAGTATCCTTGTAGATCTTTCCTGCACTCTTCCAGTTTAATCATGTCTTTCCTATAACAGGATGACCAAAACTGTACACAGTACTCCAAGTGCAGCCTCACCAACGACTTATACAACTGCAACACAAGGTCCTAACTCAATGCCCTGACTGATGAAGCCCAGCAGGCTAAATGCCTTTTTCACCACCCTCTCTACCTGTGACGCCGCTTTCAACAAATTATGCACTTATACTCCTAGATCCCTCTGTTCCATTACACTCCCTACCATTCATGATACAAGTCCTATGCTGGTTGACTTTCCAAAATGCATCACCTCACACTTATCTGTATTGAAATCCATTTGCCACTCCTCGGCCCACTTCCCTAACTGATCAAGGTCCCCCTGTAATCTACAATAACCTTCTTCACTATCAACACCTCCTGATTTCGTGTCATCCGCAAACTTACTGATCAAACCTTATGCATTCGCAACCAAATCATTTACGTAAATAACAAGGTCCCCAACACTCAACCCCTATGGCACACCACTGGTCACCGGCCTCCATTCTGAGAAACAACCTTCAACCACCGCCCTCTGCATCCTACCTCTGAGCCAATTTCAAATCCATCTAACTAGCACTCCCTGGATTCCATGGGACCGGACCTTCTAGACCAGCCCACCATGTGGGACCTTGTTGAAGGCCTTGCTAAAGTCCAAATAGACAACATCCACTGGCTTACCTTCATCTACCTTTTTGGTCACCTCTTCGAAAAAAAACTCTAAAAGGTTTGTCAAGCACAACTTTCCACACACAAAGCCATGCTGACTCCTAATCAGACTCTGTCTATCCAAATGCTGGTAGATCCTGTCCCTCAGAATTCGCTCCAGTAACTTCCCCACTATTGATGTCAGGCTGACCAGCTTGTTGTTATCTGGCTTGTCCTTGCTACCCTTCTTAAACAACAGAATGACATTAGCCACCTTCCAGTCTTCAGGAACTGTTATGCTATTTCATCTTTAACCTCAGGTACAAGAGCCAATTTTTATTTCACAGTTTAATAGAGTGAAAATTTCACATCCAGGTTTGTAGTTTAAGAATTCTCTAATGTGATAATTTCTTCTGGATGTCAGAGATTGCGTAGAACTGAAGCTTGACACAAATGTCAGAAAAGAGGGAAACTCACACCACTGAATCACAGATCTTTATGCCAAACTTTCTTCTCCACTCTTCATCATGTATTGCCAAGTTCAGTCCCGAGATTCCATATTCATCTTAGACTGCCCAACAGCTAGCCTCAGCACCATCAACTTAGGAAGAAAATGAATCAGGGCTGGGTGGAGAAGACAAGGTGGTTGCAGGATTTTGGCTCAAAACATTGACCATCCCTTTGCTCTACAGATGTTGTTTGACCCACCGAGTTCCTTCAGCAGTTTGTATTTTACTCGTATGTTTGGAAAGTTCTTAGTGATAATGAAGTATGTTTACAAATCTGCAGCGCAAAGCTCAACACAGATGGGATGTATTCTGCTCCTTAGTTTGTGAATTTTGTTTAATTCAGTGTATTTTATTCTGATATTCGATTGTGTTATGGGGACACATTAATAAATACAGATTGGCTAGAAACCTGAAATGTAGAGAAGTTGACAATCACATCAATTTACTGCAGTTCCAATTCTGTCAAGTTTCGGTAAAAGCCAATGTTGGCCTCACTTTTAAATGCAGACATGATATTGTAATTCATTAAAGTTGTTGGCCTGAAGATGCAAATGCTATCGTGCAAACACAATTACTCTGCAAAAAAAGTTGAAGTTCAGTTTCTTAATTCCAGAGTAAGTTCATAGGAGTTGATAGCATTGAAGAAAATGGAAAAAATGCAAAATGTTTAATATTTCAATGGACTTGCTTTTATGATATAGGCATGGGGCACTGCAAATTATGTTGCAAAACCTTCGAAATAAAAGCAAATAAATTTATATCACACAGAAAGCCCACACATCCCATCACATCAATGCTGATCAAAAATCAAATTCATCCCATTTCTCAGCTCTTGGTCCACAGTCATGCAGATTATAAGTTTCTTCAATACAATTAAAATTTAAGAAATAAAAGTAGAATTAGATCATTTGGTCCCTCATGCCCGATCCCCCATTCAATAAGATCATGGCTGATGTTCTACCTCAATACCACCTTCCTCCATTAACCCCATTTCTCTAACATCAAAGAATCCACTGATCTATCTTGAGCATACTCTCAGGCCTCTATCTTCACAGAGGGTGGTAAATCTATTGAATTTACTATAGTCTTGACCAGTGAAATCCAAAAATTCATCACACTATACAATAAGAGGTTTCTCCTTATTTTTCCCTGAATGGCCAACACTCATTTAAAGGCTGAGTATTAGTTCCAGATGAGGCCAGGGAAAACATCATTGTTACCCTGGCAAGACTATTAAGAATTATGACCACCTGTCATTCTTCAAAAAATCTGAAGAGTACAGACCCAGCCTGTATCACCTCTCCTCATACGACAAACTTGCCATCCAAGGAATCAATCCGATGAAGCTTCATTGAAATAGATGTCGGCTGACTGATCCAATGTGACTTCAACAACACTTTCTGCTCTCTCCCTATACCCCTTGCAGTTCAAATATCTATCAATCTCTGCCTAGAATATATTCAGACCAATTACCACAGCTGAGATAGAGAAATGCAAGTCATGACCATTGGAAAAGAAATTCCTCTTCATTGCCACCTTAAATGGGCATCCCCTTATGATGAAGCAATACTTCTTAGCTCAAGATACCCTTCCCCCCTTCCTGCATAGCAAATATATAGCCCCTAGATAGATCAGATGTGCAGACAATATTCCAGTTGTCTCAGCAGGGCTCTACATAATTGTACTCAAATCCTCTTGTAATAACAGCTAACATACCATTCACCTTCCTAATTGTTTGCTGAATCTGCATATTTTCTGTCAGTGATGTGTTTTCAAGGGCACCCAGGTCTCTCTGAATGCCAACATATTTCAATCTCATTACTTAATAAAAATATTCTGTAATTCATTTTTCAACCAAAATGGACAAGCACAATTTTCTACATTATATTTAAATCTGCCATATCCTTGCCCACACAGAGAGCAAGCAACATCTTCCTGAAGCCTCTCTGCATCCCTCTCACAACCCACACTTTCACTTAGCTTTCTACCATTAGCAAACTTGAATGTCAGACTTGATTCCCTCACCCAAATATTCTGTATAGATTATGAGCAGATGGAGCCTAAACACTGATCCTTTAACTGCTTTTTCTTCAGAAATTCCTCAGGATTGACAATGACTTGCATTCACCTTTGTTTTCTGAATTCGTAAGTGGCTAACAAGGTCAATAGGGGAACATAAGACTCTTCCACAGATGGGACAAGAGGTGGCAGAAAGCGCAAGTGGGTAGGTAGTTTGTAAGATGGTGCCCTCCTACTGCCACTTACACTGGGCTTTTCTGTGCTCCTGATGCACAGGCTTTAAGTTCTCAATCTCATCCTGAATGCTCCTCCTCTACTTGAGCAGTCATGGGCCAGTGGCTCTCAGGAGTTTGTGGAGATGTTGACATGCCAAGAATTTTGTGCACATCCTTGAATCTTCTTCAGTCTACCTGATTATTCTAATCTGTTTTGTGAAAGGAAATTGAGTGTATGTTTTCGGAATCTGACACAGCATTACACTGAACATAGCCTAACCTAAAAATGACCCTTTTTTTCTGCCTGTTAACCAGTCTGCAATCCAAATGTGTATAGTATCTCCCATACCATATGCTAATTTTGTTTAATAATTTGTGCAACATTTTATCAAAGGCCTTCTGCAAGTCTAAATACATCACATTAACTAGTTTGCCCTTTTCCATTCTGCTAGTTGCAATGTCAAAGGAGTTTCCTTTCATTAATCCACTCCGGTACTCATCAGATCTCAGAATATGGTGAGCATTTCTGCCACCACATCCTTTTAAGCAGAGTGCTCCAGAAGGCCATCACTCAGCAAAAAAAAAGTTTCTCAAATTCTAATTTTTCCACCAATTAACTTCCATCTATGCTTGCTATTAGTTCCTTAACTCTCTGCCAAGGAAATAGGCCCTAGTTAGGTCTCTCAATTTTGGACATCTCAATACCAGCATATCCTCTGTTCTGAAGAAAATCTCAATCCAGGGAACACCAATTTTAATTCTCCAGACCCGGAAACATTTTCATTAATCTCCCCTGTACATTCTCTTGTGTTTATCATAACCTTCCTGCAGTGTGGTGACCAGCACTGTATATTGTACTCTAACTGTAGCCCAACTATTTTACATAATTCTAGCATGACCTCCCTGCTCTTCAATGCAATGCCTCTACTGCAAAGAGTAGTTCTTAACTACCCTTTCTACCTGCCCTGTTACCTTTAGGATTTATGGTCATGTATTCCAAAGTCTCCTCTGTTCCTCTACTATTTATCATGTATTCCCACATGCTGATTTGGATTGCATTCTATTTACCACTTATGGACCCACTTTACTGGTCCAATGAAATGTTCTTGTAGCTGTGAATGTTCTTCCTCATCAAGAGCCATATAGCCAAATTTTGGTTATCACCATGCATCTCAATAACGGTGCCTACATTCAAGTCCAATTCATATACGTATATCACAAAAAAAGGACACTAGCTAAAAACCACTACAAACAGTCCTACAGTTGCTCTAATTCCCATCAGCCATTATCTTTTGCTTTCTGCTTCCGCAGCACAAGGCAGCAGTGTTGCAGGGTTCATCAACAATCTTACAGACTGCTGGCAAAATGCTTATGGCCAAACAGCACTGGAAAATTACGGACAGAAACAATGCTATTTCCTTCCTGTTTCTTTTAAGATCCTGGGATACCTTTCACATAGGCCTAGTTTGGCTGATGGCTTGGAAGGCTCACAAAAGCCTCAAATTTGGCTGTGCTCAGAAACTTTCTCACCACTGTACATCTACTCTATTATGCCACACAAAGCAAGATTCTAATCCATGAGCCACCAAAAACCAAATCCAGTGCAGACAAGGATCAATTAGGAGGCTTCATCATCCTCTTCTCAATCTTCCTTGTTGCAAAACAAGCACCCTAATCAAGTATAATTAACTTACAGGATGAACAAGAAATTTTTCAACCTGCATTGCTTCAAGGTTATATTAACTTATCAACTTAAAAGTATGAAGACAACTCTTGTTTACTAAGTATTTGGAGACCAAGTTCTAAGTCATCACTGGTTCTTCACTGAAGCACAAGATGAGTCTTACACTGAACATCCAGAAGAAAAAAGGTTCTCTACCAACCTATCCCTGTTGGACAACACTGCATCATCATCTCCCACCAATCAAGATTAACAAGACCCTGTAAATTTGTGCACTTTCCATTTCTTGGGAGCTACCTTTCAACAAAGGCAGGCATCAAGAGTGAAATTCAACATTGCTCCAGTATATCAGCATGTTTCAGTCAATTGAGGCCGAAAGCATTTGAAAACCAAGATCTCAACCCCACATCAATTTCATGATATGCTGATTACCCTGCTCTGTCTGCTTCAGAGGCATGGACAACCTACTGCAGGTTCCTCAGTGGATTGGAAAATCCATAAGATCCATTGACACAAGGGGCAATAACCCCATCTTTGATGTACTGATCACAGTCAACCAGCTCACTAGGTCAAGTCAGTCATGCACCTGATATCATACTTCCGAAACAAGAACTCTTTCTTCAACCACTAGAGTGAGAGATTTCCAGGTGGACAGATTAAAAGACATTCTTAAAGTCTCAATAAAAACAAATAAGCCATCCTCACCAACTCATGGGAATCTATGGCTCATGAATGTTTAAAAAGGGAGCAGCAGCATTTCGGAGATGCATCTCCCAGCTCTGATGTGAGCACATCAAGACCATGTGCAAAGGGTGGAAAAAATGAACGAAAATAAGCCACTCACCTTGTCAAGCACCTATCCCACCTGTGGCAGGGTCTGCAGACCCCATGTAGGTCTCTTTAGCTATCTTAGAACTGTCAGAACTTGAGGAAAAAGTTCATCCTTGGCCCCCCCCCCCCCCCCCAAAAGGAATTCTGAGAAGACATTTCCTGCCAATGGGCCATCACTTAACCCACTTCACCACTTTCCCTCAAATCCCATGGGCTTTAACTAATAATGCTGTCACTTGGGACTTTGTCAAACACCTTGCTAAAATCCATGTATACAGTAAATATGCTGTCATCAACCCTCATTACCTCAAAAGCTTCAATTCAGTCAAATCCTTCCTTTACCAAATCCAAACTGACTGTCCTTGATTAACTGGTGCCTCCCTTTACCTTTAGAATGTTTACAAAACTTTGCCACTACCAGCATCAGGTAGATACCTGGACTATTCCTTTCTCCTGTTTAAAACAATGGTATCACATCAAGATTCTTGCAGCCTTTTGGCAACATGCTTGTGGCCAAATAGCACTGGAAAATTATGATTAAAGCCTGTGCTATTTCTTTCCTTGTTTCTTTAAAATCCTGGGACACATTTCACAAAGACCTCGCCAATTATCCACTTTAAAAGATGTTACACCCGATTTTCCTTTCAAAAATAAATGCTGATTCTGCTCAATCCTATTATTCTTTCCAAGTGGTATTACATCATCACAGATTCTAGCACTTTCCCCACGACTTGCATCACTAACATTACAACAAAAAAGCCATTAAGACTGCTGCCTTGGTCTTTAATTGGAAGGACTAACTATGTTCTAAACATTTGCCTTCACATATTTATGGAACACTGCAGGGTTTGCCTTGATTTTACCTGCAAATATAATTTCATGCTCCTCGTTTGCTTTCTTAACTTGCTTTTTCACTTTGTCACTGTACCTTCCAGCCTCCTCTGGAAAACTGAACCATCGCTGTGTGTCATAAGCTTCGGTTTTAGTTTATCCTACCCTATACGTTCCTTAATTTCCACCACAGGTAGTCTGGAATTGGGAACTCACATCTATCATTTAATGAGTACATATGCACTTTCATGCATAGGTAACCATGCACGATGTAATGCTTGAGTTGTGGACTCAGCCTAATACATCATGAGCACATCCCTCCCTATCATTGATAGTATCTACAAGAGGTGCTGCCTCAAGGCGCCAGCATTCTAAGATCCCCATGATCCGGGCCATGCCATCTTCTTGCAGCTACCATCGGGCACTTCTTTTCAACCATTCGTTTCTTGAACCCTTAACACTACAGTTTAGCAACACTATGACCACTTTGATCACTTTGCACTAAAATGGACTTTGTTTTATTGTTCTAATTGTGTTCCTGTAATTGTTTTCTTGTTAAAATTGTGTATAAATTTACATTTAATTTCCCTTTTTCTTGTGAATGCTGCTTTTATGATGCTACGTGCCTGTGATACTGCTGCAATGAGTTTTTCCACTGCACCTATGCATACAGGTACTTATGCATATGACAATTTTTGATCTTTCACAATCTCCTCCAGAATGTGTCCTATTGCTCTGACACTTCCATATACATCCAAATTTCTTCCCAAAAGCAGTACTTCATTTTAGTCACTTGAACAGCTGACAAGTGGACATTCTACATCAAATGAGCAGTTTATGAACAGTTTAGCATGTTTAAGGATACAATTGCTTTTCTCTTTTCTGATGTTTGCTCCCGACTTAAGCATAGTTTAGGAGGCTCCAGTAGCTCCTTAAAGCTCATACAGAGAGGCATTCTTTATTTATCTTCTGATACAAAGTGAATATAGGCTAATTATCTGGAGGGGACAAGACAACCAATTCTTTGGCTCTTTTTTGCCTAAGATTTACAAGGTCCATGTTCAAGCACTTCTGATTAGATTTACTGGATTACACTAGGAACAGCATTTTTGGACATTTTTTTCTTCTTTCTGTTCTTAGGAAAGAGTGAGCTAACTGTAGCAATGAATCCCCCAAGTGAGATCAACTAACTCAGCAAAGGTCAGCATTACATCAAGGGAGTTTTTGGTTTGAACAGCTCAGATAACTCACTGAGCATCTGTAAAGCTTTTCTTTCAAACCACTGTAAACACGTAGACCGCACTGGAAAATAAGATGGACAAACACTCCTCAAAAATGAAACAACATGCAATCATAGCTTTGGCGTTTAAAATTTGCCTTACAAAATAAAACATGCGTCCTTACAGACATTAGAACTGTCAAAACTCATCAATAGACTTATTTACCTAATCCTAAAAAGATGAGTCCTAATACTAACCTTCCCAATATCAATACTCTGTCCATTTGTATTACCTGAAGACACCGGCCTCATCAAGATCAATACTGTTCTGCCTACTATTCACCCCTTTCCTCCCAGAAACAAATATAGATGACCTTCGCATTACGGCAGTTGTGGTAACTGAAATTCGCCCTTATGGAATTCACAAATCACTACCAAAATCATCTGGGATATAGAATAAAAATTCTTTGAAATTTATGAAAAATAGTAAACAAAATTTTTTTGAACTCACATTTTCTTGATGCACATGCAGATGACATGGCTTTGCATTACGGAAAATAGTGATACGGACCATTTTCTGGAAATGTGAGCATGCCAACCCCCCTACCCCAACCAATTTGATCCAGATCAATGGTTTTAAAGTAATTATCAGGGTCAGTATACAGTATAGCTGTTGTAAATATTAAATATAATAGTTGCCTAATTTAGAACAGAAGTGAACAGCAACTGAATTCACTGGGATAGTGGATCAATCCATCACACCTAGCTGTGCATTCACTTGCTCACAGATGAAAATGATGCTCCATTGTAAAACCGCTAATCCTGACAAACACAATTTTTGCAATTCAATATAGTTAAAAGTACTCGGGCTTAATCATGTTGGAACTTGCTGTAGTTCCACTTTATGCATAGAGCACTAGATCCAACAGTGCATTCGCCCAATTTAAAGCTCAAATGCTCTGAACCCTTACTACTGTCGTAGACGGAGGACAAAAAGAAATGGTGGAAAGTGCACAAGTTACACAGAAGAGTGGAAACCTTGAGGCAGCAAAACAAACCAATGAATAAAAATGGCTGGAGGAATTAATTGGAAGAGATGGGTTCTCACCATCAGAAATGATAGTTAAGTCAAAAGCATATATTATTAGATTGGTCAATATCGGTAGATATGAGGAGTTTAGGATCTCTTAAGTTGTTTGTAGATTCTAAAATTATTAGAACATTATAGGGTTAAGGAAAATGTATCAAAAGCCTTGCTAAACGTAAAGTAATATTTAGAGTGAAACTTGAAATAACTACTAATTCACTGCAACCACTCCAGTACAGAGAATCAATCCCAACAGCTAAACAGGTGAAGAAACAATGAAAGCCTGACAAATTAACAAATCCCAATGGGCTGTTGTTATCTGCCTGGCTTTTGTTTCTTTAAATATCTGAAAGCATGAAATGGCTTTATTATACTTGTGTATATTACATTATACTCAATGATGCTCAATCATGGGATATGCACATCACTGGCAAAGCCAGTTTTCTTGGATATTCCTGATTGTCCTTTAATAAGGTAGAACTAAACTATCTTCTTTTAATCCCTGCAATCCTTGTGGAAAAGGTAATTATGCAGTGCTGTTAAGTAGTTTCAAGATTTAGACAGGTTGCAGCTGCAGTGGAGCAACAGTACATAAAAACATGCAGATGCAAAAACTAGTTTGGGGAGATGGACTTTTGCCAACAGGAGCCATTTTGTCCAAAATAGTGTCAAAATGAAAAATGCTCTTGAAGCTTCATTCGTTCAAGCATGCTTACAATTTTCTGATCCACTGTTGACTTGTACTGAGTAACTCCTACAGCAATGTTCTGGGGCCAAAATGATTTGGTCATTTTTACTTCAGCTCCTTCTGCCACGATCAAATGCTGCCTTGATGCAAGGGGCAGTCACTCTCATGCCGCTAATGGAACTCAGCCCTTCCATTTATGTTTGGCCCAAAGATATCAAGAATTATGGAGCAGAGTTGTTCAGACAGAATACATACCAAACATCAGTCAGCTGCTTCGTTGAAAACAAGTGCTACTTGACAGTGCAACTAATGACACTTTCTACATCAATGATTTAGCACAAACCAATGTGGAGTTAACTGATCCAGTTAGTCATGATGTTTGTTGGCAGGACATCCTTGAGAATTTTTTTGTTTACTTTGTCAGGTAGAGGTGAGGATTGTAAAAAATCATTAATGTATTTGCACTGGAATAGCTTGGCTTGTTCTAAAGCACAAGTCTCCAATACTACAGCCTGGATGTTGTCTGGGCCCACGACCCAAATCCAGTGGATTCAGGGGTACCTTGACATGAAGTGGAGTGAATTAAATTGGTTGAAGATTGGCTTATGATGGTTAAAGTCCTCACAGGGCAGTTTTGGCTGAATATAGTTACCAATACGTGCTCATCTTTACACTCACAAGCTGGGCTTTGCCATACTAGAAGGTGACAATCTTCAATGTTTCTACTTCCTGTTGATTATTTCATCCTCAGCTGGACATGCTAGTGCTTAGTAATAACAATCATCCAACTAATGGATTGTGCTAAGTTCTATTTCATGCGGCTACATTCTTTACCCTTAATGCTTCTTCAAAATTGTATTCAATGTGGAGATCATTTGATTCTTCAGCTGAGGGAGGGCACTCAGGAAGGAATGCCCTGGCCTGCTTCTGACCAGAATTATAGAGGACAGAGTCAATATGGAGGACCCAGAACCACTCTCACCTCACTGCAAATTACTGTGCCACCACCTCCGGAGAGCCTGTCCTGCTGCTGAGACAGGACACAATTAGGTTTGCTTATGGAAGGGCCTGTAACATTGGCTGAAATTAATGATTCTGTATGCAGACAAAACCTTACTTGATGAATCTGTCGAACCGTACTGCAGGTCTCCTCCAATTTCAACACAATTGCAATAAGGACTTGAGTCTCTGGGTGCACCCCTGCTAAATCAGATGCCAAAATTAATGTTGGGTCATCTTTCTGGCACAGCAACACTACAATAATAGTCAGAGTCAGAATTATACAGCACAGAAACAGGCCCTTTGGCCCAATTCACCCATGCCAAACAAGGTGTCTGGCTGAGCTAGAAGATACAAGAGACTGCAGCTGCTGAATATGGGAGTTAAAAAAAAAGAAAGCTGCTGGAGGAACTCAGAAAGTGGATTGTCAGAGTTTTACTACTGTGATTTCTATTGTTGCGATTTCAAACAACTAGTGGCTTACCCATTAGTCTTGATCTAAACTACAGTGCTGGCAGTCCCATTTCATTTATTTTATAGGATGTGGGCTTTCCCAGCAAGGCCAGTATTTAATACAAATCCCCTTAATTTCCCTTCATGTGCCTGTGAGCCACATCGTTGAAAAACTACAGCTCTTTTGGTAAAGATAGTCATTTATAGCTGTATGGTACAGTTTAAAAACTTAGATAAATCACTAGAAGGTATGGTTATATATTCCCAAGTCAGAATAAGCAAATTTGTGAGATAAGGATCCCTTGGCCCTGGTAGTTGAGGATGTACATTTGGGAGCAGCTGTTGAAGTAGACTTGGTGAGTAAATGTGGTACAGCTGCAATGTTCTAGTGGTGGATAGGGTACCAAACTTTGTTCTGGATGGTATTGAACATTTTGAGTATTATCAGAGCAGAATTAATCCAAGCATTTAACTCATCTTAACTTTTGCCTTGCAGATGGTGGAATGGCTTTCGAAAGTTAGGGTGAGAGTCACTGAGCTGGTCTTGTAGACAGTATTTAAGTGGTTGATCCTAACCCTGATTTCTGATCAATGGTGATCAGTGTTGATGAGAGGACTTAGTGAATATAATACCATTTTAACATCAATAAGTAGTTAAATGATCTACTATCAGAGATGGTCAATGGCCAGCACTTAAATAACAAGAACATTACCTCAAACTTATCAGCCTGTGCCTGAATATTGTACAGGTCTTGCTGAGTACCAGTGAAAGCTGTTTCAGTTTTTGACAAACTATGAATGGAATTGAATAAAAAGCAAATATTCACACTTCTGACCCCGTGATAGAAGGAAGTAATTGATGAAGCAGCTGATGATGGTTAGGCCTTGGGGAATTCTGAGCAACTCTTGCAAACAACTTCCTTTGTGTGAGGTGTGACTCTACACAGAGGACAGCCCAGTCCTTGATACCATTGATACCTTGATACGAGCTGATCTTCCATAACATCAGCTCGACACCAGTGTTATAAATTTTACTCCAATGGCTTGGGTAGATGCATGGCTCGTCCAGAACATCAAATCTTCTGCTATACAGAAAGGTCATCAATTCATCCCAATGCCTTTGCTATATCTAGTGGTCTATGTGGGTTCTTCGTATCCTGTGGAGTAAAGCAAACTGGCTGATGGCAGAGATATGGATCCTCTGCTTAGTAATCGTGTCTTTGGGTGCCACCATCGTCAACAATGTGCATGATCCTGGAGTCTGTTCCTCCCATTATTTATTTTGCTCACCACCATGACTTGGTGTGAAGGGATTTTAGAGCTTTCATCTGATCTGTTGGGTATGGGATAGCATAACTTTCTACTGTTACTGCTCCACTCACATACAGTCATGTCAAGTTGTTATCTCATTTTTAAGTATACCTGGTGTTTGTCCTGGTACGCCCTTCAGCACTCCTTATTGACTCAGTATTGGTACCTTAGCTGGATCTTAAAAAGTGAAAGGAATACCACAACACATTGATTACAATTCTGCTGCTACTACTACCACCATCATCATGAATTTCCAGTTTTCTGCTATGATCTATTTGAATCTATCTTGTTTAAAAATCGACAGAAGTGTAAGGCTCCTCAATTAACACTGTTTTTGGAGAGAAGAATAGGGCTTAGTCTACACAAGGGCTGTGTGATGATTACTCCCACCAAAAACAACATGGACAGATACAACTGCATCAGGTAGGCTGGTGAGCATGAGAAAGTGTTTATTCATCCAGCCAGTCTACCTGTTGCATTCCCAATCAGGAAGCCATATCCTTCAAATCTCAGTCAACATGATCAGTGCAGATACCACCAGACCAATCTTCATGTTTAACCAAGTGCCCTTGCTGGAGTATATTTAATCCCCTCATTGTCATGTAAAAGACTAAACCTGGTAGATTGTCAATGTTCTCCCCCCTTTCCCCCCCCCCAACTCTCTAACAAAGAACATTAAAAATCCATCTGGTTCACTAAATACAATATGGCAGCATCATGGTCACTAATGCTAACAACATTTTAAAATTTCATTTTATTTAGTTAACTACATTTAAATTCCTGAACTATTGTGAAGTAAAATAGAATTCACTCCGCCAGATCATCAGTCCAAACCACTGGATTGGTAGCCCAAATGAGAGAAGGAATTATGAAGTTTATATATACACCATACATCAGATTGGGCACAAAAAAGGGGATTAAAATTTTTTTGATCACACCTGATATTATTTTTGAATAATGTTTCACATTCACTCTTTCCACAGAGAGAAAATTTGACATCAAATTGAACACACTTGACAGAGTCACTCCTTAAAATATTTTAGACGCATGGACTCCCCGTCTAAAGAATAACATGGGGTAGACATCCTGTGTTTCTTTTTTGTATGTTTGCAAATTTAAATGCTAACCAACATAGGAAATGAGCTTGAACTATCTGCCATTCGTTCTGGATCCTTTGACCAATGATTTGTGAATGAACTTCCAACTAAAGAATGGAAATGTGAAGGCTGTCCGGCTACTTTCTGACTAGACATTCAGCATTGTAATCTTTCCCCCTCCCTAGCTCCTTGGGCGGAATCTTATGACATTCAAACATGTCCCCTTCCAGCCTAAATTGAAAACTCAAATGGTCCAATATTTTCCCAAGGGGCACCACACATTGCCACCATGACTAAAATCTGTTACAATTTGGACACTATCCCAAAACTATTTACTCATGTTAAAAAAAAACAGGTGTCACAGACTGACACTTTCTGTGAAAGAAAATATAATATGCAAGTAATGAGGATATCCTGTGACTCAGGCCAAAGAATGTTTTTCCTTCTCATAAAAAGCTGATCTTAAACATCAAACTGATTCTCTCCCCACAAATGTTGCTTAACCTGCTGTACATTTCCAGTATTTGCTATTTTTGTTTGTTTTCCAGTGCCTGCTGTTTTTTTTGCATTTAAGTATGCTTGATCAACGTTACAATGGGAAGATCAACTTTGATTACTCTTAATGACAAAGCATACAAATACCACATTAAAAAGCCATATTTTAGAACAAATTATTCATCATAAATAGAAATAGTAAGATAAATAGCATAACAAACAGATGATGCCAGTGTCTCAGAAATATACAACTTAAGTGTCCCACCACAGCGACTTACACCTTAGAGACAAGATGAAATGCTACCTCAAGATGATTTTACCAAAACATTTCTCATGCCACATGTGCAGCTTCTGTGATAATCAAGTTCCCTTGCAGAACGTCAAGTACATAGCCATCACGCACAATGGTTTGATTCTTGCAGCTGTAATCTTGCATACACTGACAAATTAAGAAACCAAGCCCTGGAAAAAAAATGCCTACAAGCACTAATTATAACAGACCATCCTTTTCAACCATACACACAACAAAATACAACTACTCTACTCTTGCCCCTACAGAGAAAAAAAAATCTCCAAATGCAGTTGACAGAAAATAGTCTAACGAACTCTTAAATATTTAATGCTTCTAAACCATTTTTAAGTGGTAATGTTAATCAAAATTTTTCAGGCCAGGATTAAAATTACAGAAATCCACAGGCTGCATTTCACCTTGCATTCACTGCAAACACTACCCTATCCCATTCTTCTGAAAATTCTTCAAAAGTGTCATCATGCCTTTGTGGTCTCTGACTACTTTACAATGCTAGATCTTTAGACCAACTAAGATCCTTTGCTTTAAGTTTGGATTACTGTTTCCTGCTGCACCATTTGTTGTGTAGCTTTCAGTCACATGACTGTGCTCTCAAAAAATCCTCGAAATACCTTTGCGCTTCTTCCTACATTAATAAAGCCCTAAACCTTGCTCCTTAAACTACCACTGATAAACCACCCAAAAACGGTTTGTCTGAATTTATCCCTCCTGTGAAGCCCCTCAGGAATATTTTACATTCAAAATATTGTCTGTATACTTATCTTTTGCTAAGCTCTCAAGAAGTTCAGTTTTTAATTGACAGAGTTCACCCCCTTTTGTGGCAGGGTCCATTACAACAGTTGATCAACAAGTTCTGAGACAGCTTAGTATTGTGTTTTAATGTACTTAGTCTTGTTCAAATTACCTGAACTATGATACATTTTATATAGCTAATTAAAAAGTTGCATTTTAAATTTCACATTGCAATTTGATACAGTAAAAAACAAAATTCTACAGCTACAATATTAGTGAGTCAATTAACCAGTTACTAAATACTAAAGAAGCTTCAAGAGCAACCTCCGAAATTGTTGTACCATAATATTTTTCTAGAAAAAGTTAAAGAAAGGAAAAATTCAAAGACAAATGAAAAGAAAATCAAAATGTTAGCAGCAGGTAGCTGGCATTAAACTGCAGGAATTATAGAATCTTTTAGTGTTGATTAAAAAAAAGTGATCACTTGATAGCCAACCACACAAAACTGAAAATACAGGTGTTTTCTTGCATTTGTACTCTTCAAAACAGAACTCAATACATTATTAGGTACTAGATGATTTAGAGCAAGTCTAAGGCAAACACAACAAAGAAAGCCAACTCCTCTCTGAAGATTTTGTGCATTTTCTAAGTATTACAAACAAAAATTTTGCGACGTTTTTGCCAAGGATATGAGCAGCCATTAAAGCATTCCTTAGCTCCAGGGCTTTAAGAATTTGCACCTAATAGGTGTGTTGACACTTGATAATTAAGGAAGTAATGTAAAAATAGCTACAACAAATAGGATGACATTTCTGTACAATAAAACCAAGTAGAGTATGTGAAAATTTGAATGTTTGAAATACATGAGGCTAAGATCTTTCATTACGGTATTTTGCAGACTTGTTTAACTCTTCACAAAATTATGCACTATTTTTACTGTCAATGCCTAAAAAAAACACAACCAATTAACTGTTTCACAACCCACATTGAAAAATGAAGTCTGAAACACAAGATATTTACAAGGTATTGTACATTTGTGTGTGAAAGTCAATTATGCTGTTAAGATTCCATATTTTTCACAAGCATGAATCAATTCTGTTGGTGAAATAGTCTTCATGGAATTGTGGACCATGTTGTTTTGAATCTAAAACTGATCCAAAAATTTTATGAAACCTTTTTGGAATGTGGTTATCTGCAGAAATTTAGTGCTGTTCTTCCAAGTTTGCCAATCAGAGATCTGTAGTTCAACCAGGGCTTAAGGCATCAGCAGCTACATTTAATGTCTGTTAATTAAGAACAAATGCAACACAGCTCCTTTTTCAAAAAAAAGTATCAGGTTCAAATTTATACCTTCAGCAATTTACAAAATAATAACATCAGGACACAAGATAAAATAAGATCTCTATTAGTCACAGGTATATCGAAACACGGAGTGAAGTACATCTTTTGCGTAGAGTGTTCTGGGGGCAGCCTGCAAGTGTCACCACGCTTCCGGCGCCAACATAGCATGCCCACAACTCTTAACAAGTTATTCTTTGGAATGCGAGAGGAAACCGGAGCACCTGGAGGAAACCCACGCAGACACAGGAAGAACGTACAAACTCCTTACAGACAGTGGCCGGAATTGAACCTGGGTCACTGGCGCTGTAATAGCGTTACGCTAACCGCTACATTACCGTGCCTGCCCTTCAGTGGCTGCAAAGTGCTTTCGGACTACCAGAGGCTATGAATAGTGCTATATAAATACAAACCTTGTGTTTCTATGCAAGGCAAATCCTCTATAAATACTGCATTTAGTAATATTTCTAAGATGCATGTCATACGTTCCCATTTTCCTCTTCAATAAATGGCTACAAGATGCTTTTTATACTTCACAACTGTAAATCAACAACCCAATTCAGAGGTATTTTTGTTGCACCCAAGCATTAACATAACAGTAAACTGCTTCAACTAAGTGAGCTGATTCATAACCACAATTAATGGTGAGCAAGGTCAACATTCAACATTTTACATGTAACATTATTAACAGTTCAGGAAGCATTGTTAGTAGCACAGGAAGATTATACATTTTTTATTACATTTTCTATACAGAAAAAAACCAATGCACATATTTTGAACAGTTTTAATTTACATTTAATTAGTGAATAACCTGGAGACAGGAAGAACTTAAAACAGAACTCTTATCGTCAATTTAACAAAGTTAATTTCAACAGCACAGCAGAACAGGTCTTCAAAATCTATTTGAAGGGTCTCCAAAAACTACAGTTAACATAAATAGTGACCAAGATCACATTAAAATCTCCTGATAAATGCAGGTTGATTTCTCCAGCAAATGCAACAATTATTTGATGTTTATTTACAAGTGTCTAACATCAATCTTCATCACTTAGAACAGTCTAGTCTCCAAACATGTTTGATGGGGAAACAACTCAATCATCTTCAGGAATAATGTCGTCACTAAGTGCAGATTGTTTTACATTCAGAAAAAAGATATGGACTAACAAACTATTTTCTCAAATGAAATGAAAAGCAATCCAGAAAATCTTACACATCAAAAAGAAAATTCTGTAAAATGCAATGACTAACTATTGAAACAATCCATGCAAAAAAATTGATTTAAACACAGTAAACATATTATTGAATTACCATCTGCTTATGATGCCGGTTAAGTGCCAGGTCAGCACCAGCTAAGAAGACAGTTTCTTTTTGCCTTTGTACTCGCCTCATATGAAACCTTTGGCAGTTAGGCATCAATGGCAGATGAAAATGGACCATTTGGCTCATCCACCTAATAGGTACACAAAGTGTGCAATCTCCTCAGAGAAAGGGCAAAATTGATAAATCCATGCAGGTTTGGTCATGACATCCTCATTACTTTTGAAATTAGCTAGAGTCCTTTTTCAGCAATGCTTCCAAACCTTCACGGTTCTGATATTCCTAGAATTATCAAGAAAACATTCAGCTGGTTAACTACTGTTTGACTATTATTGTTGCATAAAGTCCAAACTGCCTAAAAGTCAATCAACCAGCTACTATTCAGTATTAAGTCCTAATTGTCACCTATCTACCACAAAATGAATTTCAAATCATCCTGATCTTCAAATCCCTTAATTGCTTCACATCAGTTATCTTTTCAACCTTCTCTGAACACTTATTTCCACGAGCACTCTTCACTCTGGCACTGCAATTCCCTTTTTTTGTTCTCTCAGTGGTTGAAGATTTTCGACCAACTAACTTCACGGGATATCATTCCTAAACCTCTCCACATTGCAGTACAGTTTCTCAAGATCTTTTTCTTCATTTGACAATCTCTTATACATGCCCCAGCAAGGCTCAGTGTGTTTCTTTATCCCCATTATTTATATGATCTATTTTTTCTCCTTTCTAAAGTAGAGAGATATTTCCCACATAAATTTGCTACTTAATCACTGGTTTAGAGTAATGAACACCAGGAACCCCATTGCTGATCTTTCATCTCTTCATTCAGAGATCCTTACCTTATTTGATCATCATGCATCTAACATGTATCGAATTTGCTTTCCTCATATCAATATTTCAATGTTTGTTTTTATTTATATATAAAAAACAAATAAATGTTTATATATTGTGTGTGCGTGTGTATATACGTGTGTATATACGTGTGTGCGCTTTCATCATAAATTTCATCAAAAGCTTTCTGGAAGACCAAATACAAGTCACATCTTTTACCTCAATACATTTGGGACTTAATAGACAAAAGTGAACAGTTTAGAAGTCTCCTGGATCATTTTCATTTTTTTTTTTAAAGTATGGATATTGTCTCCATTCCAGCAAAATCTATCCAATAATGAACAAATCTCCCTTCATTCATAAAACATATGCTTTCACTCTGTATACACTGGGATAAATAGCACTTCCCCATGGGATGAATTCTCTGTAGCACTCTTTTTAGCCTGTCCATGTTCATCAGCTCAATGTGAAAATCCTAAATTAATCTGAATCATCAGACTGAGTAGACCTTAATGATTATTTAATTACTTCAAGGTAGTAGTTATTAAATATTTTAACTATCCTTATTCCAGCCTTAAGTTTTGCCTTGATTAGCATCCTTTAAAGCCGTTACAACTTCAACTATCCTTTTAATCTCATAATAATGGAATTGTCAATTTCAATTTCTAGATCCCTCTAACCCTATCTTCAGCTTATTTCTGAAATTTACTACAGCTTTCCCAGTGGCTGTTTTTACAGAAAAGGCAAAAGAACTACATACATCTCATTTGCATAAAGATGCTATCTGCAGGAATGTGCCAATTTTGCTCTCTCTCAATTGCATTTCCATCAGGCTCCATTACTAAGCATGAAGGCAAATGTACCTTTGACATACCAACTACTGACATAAATATTAATCAGTGTCTTCCCCAAGATGACAACATGCTATAAGCAGCAATTTTGTTATTCGTGATAGGCAACAGTTAAGGCAAATGGTCAATCCCATTCATCCAATTTAAACATGGACTGTTTAACTGCTGGGACTACCATCCTGTATGTCCTTCAACAGTTGTTTGGCTGAGGCAAGCTGACCTTGATGACTGTGAAGCTGCAAATTTCCAACTGATCTGGTCCACCCCTGCATTCATACCTCTGAAGTTGGCCTCTCTAAAACATATACATGTTCAGCATTGCTGAACCCCAAACTTCAATAGCTTTCATCTGTTCCTTTATCTGTGAAGGGAAAGACAAGTTATGAGGAGATCACTCTACAAAAGGATGTAGAGAGCTTAGTGAGTGAACAAAAATACATCATTGAAATATAGCACAAGAAAATGTGAGGTTATCCACTTTGATAGGAACAGAAAAGCCGAATATTGTTAAAATGGAGAAAAACTGCTAAGATGGATCTGGGTATCTTCATATGAAATACAAAGTTAGCATGCAAATGGGCAAGTAATTAGATTGGCAAATAAAATACTGTGTCTTTTATTGTAAGGGGCATAGAATACAAATGTAGGAAAGCCTTGTTAAAACTGCAGAGGCTTTAATGGAACTACACCTTAAGTACTCTATATAGATTTGGTCTCCTTATTTAGAGAAAATCATACTTGCATTTAAAGTAGTTCAGGGAAGGGTCACTAAGTTGATTTCCAAGCCTATACGCATTGAAGTTTAGAAGGACAAGAGTTAAACACTGAAATGCAGAAGATTGAGAACGTAGGTACTGAAAAGATGCTTCCTCCTGTGGATAAGAACTAGAGAATATAATTGCAGGAAAGGCGTCATGCATTTAAAACTGAGATGAGGAAGAATTTCTTCTCTCAGTGGTGGTGCACTTTTGGAATTTTCTAACCCAGTGAGCTGTGGAAGCTGAGTCAATATGTTCTGAGCAGAGACAGATTTTCAGAACCAAAATGTGATGTAGACAAAGCAAGAAAGTGGAGTTTTGATCATGATCAGATTACCCATGAGCTTATTGAGCAACCAATCAAATCAGATCAAGGTACATAAGGCCTCTTCCTGCTTTTCCCTATTATTAGCCTTGTAGGTTAATAGCTGCCCAATTAAAACTGTACCCTTCAAACATATAGGCAAAATATTTTGTTGTTTGCAGTTATTAGTTCCAATGATTCCTGTAAGTTTATAAAGCCTGATATTTCCTCAAGTCTCACCATTGTGAGATATGCCATTTGTGCCAGTCCATTTACTGAGAAATAGGTTTGGAAAAGTCAAAGTTAATACAAAACTGCAAATTGGTCAGTTGGCTAGAGAAGACTGACCTTTTAAACTTTAGCTTCATAACATGATTCCCCACATTACAGTGCAGTGTTTTTAAGTTAATGACATTCCTAGGTTACATAATATTTACAGTCCTGCACATGTTCCACATTATGCATGAACACTAGTTGTCTGGAAAAGATCACTGACAGACAGGAGGTCACATCAATCAAGAAAAAAAAAGGAAGCAAAACATTTTTTGCTGATGGACTGGGATGCTGCTGCACTGTGGTGTGGGTGTAGGGATTTATTGCTTCAGTGGTCAATCTTGTTCCCTTTAACTGTTGAGGAACAGCAAAGTTATAGGTGAACACAGAGAAATGAAACCCCTCTCTTTCAGGTACCAATGGTTCATGACGTGCTGCATGTTGAGAAACCTTCAGCAAATTGTATGAGCAGTGAAGAGGGGGAGGGGTTCATTTCTAAGTTGTTTCGGGTGAAAGCAAGAGATGGAGGGAAGATTAGAAAAGGCCACAAAATAGCACAATATTGCAATAGAAAAATAGTGCAAAACAAATTAACCTTGCCTACTTTAATTAATATGTATTTTGTAGCAGAAAATATTATACATCAAAGTGACCAATTCAGACTGTTCACGTGAAGTTTTTGATTTGAACAGCTGATATGATGTCCAATCATTCTGCTGGTATGTACAAGGTGGTGTTAGGGAAGCATCCTTCAGAAAAATTATTCTACCCTTCTGCACCTCATTTCCATAGAAGGTTGGCATTTGGTTCAAATAAGTTTGTACTGCCAATGAACCTTTAAGCTGCCATTCAATCATGAAAACAACCGTACTCACAACAAAACATTCCCAAGCATGCTAACTTTCTCAAACTAAGAGCACAAGACCATTCCAACTTGCTCACTCTTTTATTGATTCTTTACCATTATCCTAGTTGAAATTCATTAACTTAACATATTAGCACAACTCGGCTAGATTTTAAGAATGTTGAAAACAAAATCACACAGTGTCAAACCCTGAGCAGACAGTGTGAAGAAAGAAGGAATTCTCAGTTGAAGTACATAAACATTTATTTTATTTGGCAGGCGTCAGCTTAGTTAGCAGCATATTCACCTCTATATCAGACGACTGTGCGTCCAACCTTGGACTACAAGACCCATCCTGAAATCTTAAAGGTCTGTTGCTTCAAAAGGACATTAAAATTTCTCATACACGTTTTGAAAAGGATAAAGGATTTCTCCTTTTATCCCTGTCAACAAGCAGCACACTGCCAAAAACTGATCAACAGGCTGTCGTCTAGTTGCTCATGGGTCTCTGCAGTGAACTATCAACTGCATTTCTAATTCCATTCACGTGAATCATCGAGGACAGAAAATTACACATTTTTTCTTCGAAGTTCTTACCTGTATTACCAAAGTACGAGGGATTGTCCTGATATGAGAAAATGATGCCAAAATAGGTTCAGTATGCTGAAAGAACACTGAAGATCAGAAAAGGTCCCAAACCTAATTGTTGGCCTATACAATTCAACTTACCTCTAACAGTGCTGCCATTTTTATCTACTATAGTTGGAAAGTATACAGGATGGGGGAGTCAAAGTCCATCACCTTAACTATACTAGCCAAGTACTAAAGGATACAGCTGCCAAACTAGGTCTGGAGAAGGCAGTGAACAAAGCAACCCAAGAGATAAATTTATCGACTCATTCTCATCGGTCTACATGTTACAGTTACATCTGCTCACGTCAGCACTGAGAGGAGTAGCCACCACATATTCCAAGAACATCGTGCATCGTGTTGTGCAGACTATCACGTGCTAAATGGGTTAGACAAAACAGATTCAGCGGCTTAAAAACTAGCCATCCAAGAGGCACTGTGAACCATCAATAACAGATGATTTCACCATTTCCTGTAATGTCTTGGCCTGGAATATTCCTCACTCTACCATTATAATTAAGACAGGGGATCAACCCTTGTTCCAAGGACTGCAGGAGGGCACATGGAGCAACACCAAACGTGCAAAACCAGAATGCTAAATGAGCATAGCCACAAAGCAGGACTACACTGTGCAAAAAAAAGTATTCAATGGAGAGCGCTAAACTAGCCCACAACCAGCAGATTAGATCAAAGCTAAGCAGTACTGTTCGCCCAGTTGTGAATGTTGGTGGAAATGGAATCCTCAAGTAATTGTAGCTCCAAGAGAATCCTCATCTTCTATGATGGCAAGGTTCAACACCCAAGTTCCACAGTCAAAGCTGAAGCATTTCTTTTAAAACCACCTTCAACAAGAGGCGTTCTACGGATAATCCATCTCTGCATCCTCCAGAGTTCCTCAAAGTCAAAGAAGCTAATCTACAACCAATTCACTTCCCTCCACAAGAAAGTACTGGATGCAGGAAAGTCTATGGAACCAAGCATAATACTGAAGATGAGCTCCAGAGCCAACTGCCCATCCAACCAAGCTGTCCCAAAATATTACAAAACCAGCTTCCAACTAACACCATGGAAAATTGCCTAACCATGTCTTAACCATAAAATAGGGCAATCACAAGAAATAGAATGTGTATGCCATTTGATCCCTCACCCCTGCTCTGCTGTTCATTAAACACTTCAAGATTTGTGAGATGGAAGGTTTCAGTCAAGTAGAGAATGGATAGGCTTGGTTTATTTTCCATGGAACAAAAGAGGCTTAGTGGGTCAAAAGTAAGGTGAATAAAATTGAGTTGTACAGGTCAGGTAGTCAGAAAGAAAATGTTTCCCATGCAGAGGTGTCTAAGAACCAGGGACATTGGCTTCAAATGAGTAAGTTCAAAAGGCATTGCCTCAAGTAGTGGAGGCAGGTACTTGCACAAAATTTAAACAGCATCTGGAGGCACACTTCGCTTGCCAACGTATTGTAGGCTGCAGACCAGGTACTAGTAAATGGGATCATAAGTACTGATGGTTAGCATGGAAGTGGTGGGCCATGAGTCTGTTTCTGTGCCATATGACTAACATTTCTGAGGACACTGTTGCCACAGACACTGCTGCAAATGTACAAGTTTTAACAATGGGATTAGACTTCCAGTCCTTAATATATGAATGCCTACATTGTGGGGTAAATCCACTTAAATTTCCTCCCAGGGTTTTATAGTGGAATTTTTCAGGAGATACTAAGCATAAAACTCCTGAAGAATGCTCATCACAAAAAACATCAATGCAAATTAAATTTAACATTTTTACTTCCAAACATCCAATTATACATATTCTCCCTCTCACCTTTCATACCAACAACTTAGAGCTCAGCTATCCAAGGAAATTTCCAAAGTCCCTTACAGTAATGATGCAATTTCCCAGTTCCACTGGATCCCTTTATTAAAGGAAAATCAGCTCCAAGATTACAATCCTACTTTTCCCCAAGATGCACTTAAGCATTATCCCACTCCACCTGGGAACTATTCTGAACGCAAGATGAACTGGTCATCACTGTAAAACAGATTGAAAGTTATGCTCAAATCCCCTCATCAGAATTGGTCGACTGCATACTTCCAGTTCAGCACAATTTAGGCTAACGTGAGAACTAGTGTCAAAAATGTACATAATGCAAGAACACATTTTCCTACCTTCACATTTTTTCCACCGAAGACAGAAATTAAATTCAAAATGAACAATCATGTGAGACTATGTGGGAAAATCCTTGCACATGCAAGTTTCGCTTAAGTTTGAGTTGTAACTGTTAGTAGATTTGTGGGGATAACGACACAATTTCATCCCTTCATTTAAGTTATTATTGCAAACAGCCAAGACCAAGTACTGATCCTATGGGATCCTACTAGTTACAGTCCAAAAGTGGCCCATTTATTCCAATTAAATGTTTTCCATTCTTTAACTAATCCTTAATCCATGCTAGTATTATCTGAATCCCATATGCTTGTGAGAATGGATCATGCAAGTGCATCTCACTCAGTGCAATTCCTCATTTTCATTGTTGGTTCAAGTAGGCCAGTAAATAATTATGACGGTATAGCGGGGGTCAAAGATGGCACTACACCTTTATTGAACTTAAACGTAATGCTCAGTGTGAAGTTTCTAAATTTGCTTTGGACACATAACTTGGAAATATGGCAAACAGTGAGAAGAGAAACAGAATGCATGACTGAATGGGCAGACAAGTGGTTGATAAAATGTAATATACAAGTATAAAATGATGCACACTTGCAGAAATAAAGACAGTATAGATTAACTGGCTCGGTTCTAAATTGCACACAGGAACAGAGGTGTCTTGTTGTATATGCAGTAAGTCCACTGACAGAACAGTTGTTAAATCATACAGAATGGAGGCATAGAGTACAAGTATGTTGAACATGCATTCGTTAGGCCACAATTGGAAAACTGCATCCAAATCTAGTCACCTCACTTTAGGAAGCAGCACAGTAGGATCCTGAGAGTGTGCACAGAACAGATTCCAGAGACAAAACATTTCAGCTAATCAGAACAGAGAAACTGGGGTGATTCCCTTGGAGGAAAGAAGGTTGATATAGATTAAATCAAGGAAAGCTGTTCCCATTATCAAATATTTCAAGGACCAGGGACACAAGCTTATAATTCTGAGTCAAAGATACAAGTGGATTGTGGGGGGAAAGCCCATTTTACTCATTTAGTTATGATCTGAAATCTCCACCAGCCAAGCTGCTGAAAACAAGCTAATTTGTCTTCAAACAGGAAATTGCACAGGCAGTTGAATAATATGCAAGTCTTTGAGAAAAGTGTGATATGAACTGACAAGATTATTAAAAGCCAATTAGACATGACAGGCCAAATGGCCTCCTTCTGTACTGTAGCAATTCTATGATGTAGAAGTTAACAAAAAAAACCTGTAATCTTCAACTAACAGCACATCTGGGTAAATTTTCTTTATCATTCATTACAGAGGTCATTATGAATGACCCAAAAAGCCGAGAAGTAATGATACATCTGCTGATATTTGTTCACCGCTTTTGAAGAAATAGGTGATTGCATCTTGCTATGGCAAAGTAATACAAAGATGGTTCCAACAGCTTAAATTATGACAGGATGTACTATAGTCTAAACAAGTTTCATGTGGGAAGGTTCTTTAAAGGGATTAAGGACAACAGAACCAAATACAGAGCAATGTGATTTTCTCCAAAGATACCTGATGCATTTACATAAAAGGGCTCATACAACAGAAAACAGAACTGCTCAGTTCTTGCCTCAAGCTAATTGAGCTTTTATTACAACTATTTTGGTCAATTAATAATTATTTTCACTTCAGCAACAACTGTAGGTGCTAACAGACCAAGAAGCTTTTTCTTAAATTTAGCATTTGTTGTCCACATCTTTTGCATACACGATCTTCTAAGCCTACTATTGATATGTATTCCTTTCACGACTTGAACTGTTACTGGATCTGTGCCTAATGATGTATTTCAGGTGACCCAGGAAATCTGAGTGTTTAACAACACACAACCACCCAGACAAAATTTTTTTTTAAAAAAACCTTTAGATGCAACTTAGAATTCTAGAAAGATCAGCCCCTAAATCTTTTTGTTGGAAGAAGTCTCTCTCTCTCTCAGGCAAGTACAAACAACAAATAAAAACACTATTAATTCAGAGAGCAACAACGGAGATTTTTAAAATAATTACCGACAAATGGTATTGCATTAATTAGTACAGCGACATTTCCCAAAATTCTTACATCTCTTTCAATTCCAAAACTCGAGTACAAAGTCTACCACAAATCATACATTCAATTGCTTCGCATTAGTCACATCATCAAAATGTGTTCTAAATAATTACTGTAGCACTAAAAAAGCTATGAAAAAATACCACTTGTGGCAAATTATGTTAAAATGGATCATATGACAATCATATGCTTTTTTAACATGATGTCTACCACCCCTTTAAAACAACAGGGATTCAAGGAATTGAAATTAAATTCAGAAAGAATAACTTATATATTCTTCAGTTCGAAGAAATTAAATGCAGTGGAATATGTACTTTGGGAATCATCCCTTGCAACAAGTCTCCCATAACTAAGGCATCCTTCCAGGATGAGGATAACTTGAAGTGGGATCTGCACACTCTTCCAAATGTGGGGCAGGTAGGTAGTATGGGAGATGGTGTGCACCTTTTGTCATCTTTGCTGGGCTTCACGTGCTACTGAAGAAACTTTCCATATGCTTTTTTCTCCATTGTAAGATACTGTGCCAGGGATCCCCACTAATTGGTGAGAATATTCAAGAACCTTTTGAAAACATACCCAAATAATTTCCTCTGACCCCCCGATAACCTCTTCCATGAAGATGATGATAGTAGACAGCCTTGTTCGGGAGCCTGGTGTTGGGTATCCAAAAGATGTAGCCAGCCCAACAGAGCTGGGCGAGTGTAATTTGAGGCTTGAAATTTATTAACCTGGGAGAGGACACTGATATTGGTTTGATTTTCCTTTTAGTAGATTTGGTTAAGCTAATGTTGGTGGTATCTCTCCAGTGCTTTTATGTACCTGTTGTACATAGTCTGCATCTCTGAAGCACATAGATAGGTAGAAGATCGCTTCTCTCCACACACTATGTGCTTTATGCTGTGGTTAGATCTTAATTTTGGAACTTTTTTTCTCCACATGACCCAAGGCTGTACAGGCAATGGCAAATTTCTGTCATCAGTGAAAGGTTGCTCCTGAGATATGGACAGTGTTTCACATTTTCCAGGGTCCTGCTGCAGATCTCTATTATCCAAGAGGTCATATGCAGCAGGAGCAGATGTTCATCATAGTTCTACATCATCATAAAGTCAGCCTCATTCTTCTATCTGTAACATTCTTTCAAGAATAATGAGCAAATTCATTTGCGTTACAATTGTAGGCACTCTCACTTGTGTACTACGTGATGAGTTTCAGTACTACCCCATAGACTTGGACATAGATTTAATGCCACTCCAGAGAATGAGAAGTTGTGTTCAAATCCAAGAGTGCTGTACTGCTGAATGAGATAAAACTTTGCTTCAAAGTTGCAATAAAAGATCCAACGGTACTTTTCTTTAGAGCAAGTTAAATTACCTTTGTCTCCAGGATAACAACCGTCAAACAATATCACTAAAGCAGACTATTTAGTAACTATCAGCTTGTGGGATATTGCTGATCTGTCGCCTATAGTAATAACTACATTTCATAGGTATTTAATTGGCTGCAAATCACTATGTTCCAAGGTTATGAAAGGTCAAAAATGAACACAATTGTTCCTTCCATTACCAGTTTGCTTCCAATTTATTGCAAATGCATAATCAAAAATATGCCCGAATTTTGCTTTATGTGTATGCATGGCCCAATGAAAGCAACGAAACAAATAACCGCCCTCCCAGATGCACAAACTTCTTATTGCTACTGAAATACTTTGAAAATTATAATGCTATCATTGTTGGATTAGCATGTGTAGAATAAGTGCAAAGTTCCACAAACAACAATCAAATACATCATTGATCAGGTATTAATTTTTGTTGACAGATGGAGTTAAAATAATGAAAGGAATCACCCGTTCTTACAATGACCAGAGATCTCACACACAATTGAAGCAGCAAACAATTTAATGCCTCATCAGAAAGATGATACTCTAACAATGTAGTATGTTCTGGAAATGGACTTAGGTTTCAGCATGGCTTTTACTCTGAAGAGTGAATTGGAATTTTATAAACCCACAAGCAGCGAGATTGTAACAACCCAACCAGTTCACGAACATCTTTTAGGGAAGGAAAGCTCCTACTTTTACTTAGTTTGGCAGATACAAGACTTCATTCACATTCCATGCAGTTGACTCACGATTTGAAAAGAACAGCAAGCCATTCAGTTGTATGTACCTTTGGAAGTTAACTGCAAGTCAATGAGAATCCAAGAGCAGCAGAGCATTGTCATTCTCAAATCAGAAAGTGACAAAACATTATGAAATTTTATCAGCTGAACCAAGTGAGGAATGATTAAGTCAACATTACAAAGTAGGAGTTCTTGATGAATGAATGTATGTCTGTGGCCAGAGGCCTCTCAAATTCAAACAAGATTGTTCACTGATTAATTATAAAATGGATTGGGATGAAATCATTAGCTGAGGAAGAGAGTTTGTGGCAAGGACAAATGACAAGGATTTATTACATAATAATTATAACAAAGGAACAGGTCTTTTGGCCCTCAAGATCACATTTTTACATCACCTTTCATGCTCCACTGGTATGAAACATACAGCTTTGAAGGTTATCTACAATATTTCATAAATTAAAAGTTTCTTTCTCTAGCAAAAGACAAACACATCAGATCCATCTGCTGGTATTATGTCCTGTTTCACAAATTATGATAAACTGTAAGATTCTTGACAGGCTGATCTTTGTTGCAAACTCAAGTGTATATTAAATATAATTATTAAAGAAAAACAAGAGTCTAAAAATGTAGAACACAAGTAACATCAGTGTGGGCAGCTGGAAGTAATACAATAATTCATGTTTGCACCTGCCACTTCTTGGAAAGGTCAACACTGAACACTTAAAAAAATTATTGCATATCATATTCTCTAGACCTAATAGTGAAAAACATAAAACATCAAAATAAACTGCACAAATTGTTTTATTCCTTCACATTTTACAAAAAGCAGTTTCTTCTTCCCTCCCAAAACTTTTTCTTTCCTCCCCAACTTTCACAAGCATAGATCGATAGCCAGTACATATGTGACCTCTGACAGCAAATATTTGCAGGCCACCAATCATAGTTGAGCCAAATTATCACCTTATCACAGGCAGATTTCAAGCAAAGTACAATGGCTGGCACTCATGAAGTTAATATTCACAATCAATTCCTTTCCTAATCCAACTGTAGAACCTTGATTGTACTTTCGGACAAAAATCAGCCAATTCAGCAAGAACCTGGAATTAAACAAGAAATTTCCCAGTCTGTCAAAATCAGTTTCTTACTGAATAAACTCCCACTGAGGGAATCATTCATGTAC
Source organism: Pristis pectinata (assembly GCF_009764475.1). NCBI lineage: Eukaryota > Metazoa > Chordata > Chondrichthyes > Rhinopristiformes > Pristidae > Pristis > Pristis pectinata. Next base: position 68,690,580 of record NC_067410.1, read on the forward strand.
AAGTTGTAAATTAACAGCATTGTTATTTTACAATTCTTATTATTCACAGGCTTCTAATAAATCAAAGAACAATCCTGAATTAGAAGATAGGATTAGAAGCATCATTTACCTATCAATGCTTCTTTAAAATTTGGCCACTACACAAAGTCATGCAGAAGAAAAACATGAACACATCTTCAGTTTAAACATATACGAGGAAAGAGTACAGAGTCTTAAAATTGTAAAAGAAGAAACGTTCACGGCTTGGAAAAATAGCCTTCACAAAATGATTAAACTTCTTATTACAGAACTCTTGAGGTGCGAGGGGGAATGGAGAATATTTAATGTATTTATTTTTTTACAGTTACTGAACAGGAAGGCGCCAAGTCTCTAAAAGTCACAGCCAACAACTTCCATACCCTATGCTGCCATTACTTCAATTTTTCAATCCATAGGAAGGTTTTTGCTAGTGTACTGCAAATTATATTACTTGAATTAAATTTAAAGATGCTCATTAGAATACTGAAAGTCAGAAAAGATTGCTTACTCAAATGCAATACTGAAAATGAAATAAAAGAAAAAACAGATGTTTATGAATAAGACATTGAGTAGCAAGGCTATACTGCCAACATTTTGATCATATTTGGAGGGCACAGAGACGAAAAGCTACAGCGTTCAAATGTAGAAGATTAAGACTTGGTGCCTTTTCACTGGAGCAAGGAAAATTAAAAGATTACAAGTTGCAAATATGAAGAACTTGAATGGTGTAACCCACCCAATCTAAATTTGAATTTATCACAAGATTAGCTTAAGATTTGTAATTTTCAGATTTATGTAAAGACTGAAAACATTAAAAAAGATCAAATCAAAAGATAATTGTGCTCTGTTGTGAAATGTCCCTTCTGATAAGATTGAATCACTTGAAAAATTACTAATAAATCAATGATGCCGTGATTTTTTTTCCCATCCTATCAAGGTGGTATGTAGAGAATCTGTATGCCTCATTGGAAAACTGGCATGTCAACAAAGTAGCATTCCCTCTGTGTTGCAGTTACCTACTTTGAAGCAATATACAAATTCACATTCTAATTAAGTTTGTATGAATCCAGGCCATTTGTTTTAAAGTTTATAGTTTGGTTCTTTTGCTTCTTTAAGTACCATTGCTAAAGTAGGTTATGAATCTTGGCAGCAAATCACTGAAACATTAAATGTTACAATCCTGAGCTAGTGGAATTAAATTCCATGAATGTACGCTGACAAGGTTTTTTTTACCTAATGTACAGCAGTTCATTTTAAAGTCTTTCTCCAACTGAGCTAAAGCTTTGCTCAGCCTTTATCTGCAGTCATTTTATATTATGTTAACAAAAATTAAACTGCCGTACTTTAATATAGTTTTTGCTCCTCAGGAAGTAAAAGTCTTTAAAAGGCAACAATGTCATAAACTGGTACAAAGAACTTTGGATGCCCTATTACAATCATCAGGACTGAAAAGATATAAACACAAAATGTCAGTTATGTTCACCTTACTTAATATCTAACATTGGAAATACTATGCAGCTGGAAGTTATGATATGATGCTTAAACAGATGATTTGTTATCAAAGGAAATGGTGTCATGTTGAAATTCCTTGTGTGATGAGTGGGGGTGGAATAATAGAGAAGGCCCCTTGATTTCTTGCATTCATTGTCACAGATATTTAAAACATATGGGTACAAAGGAGAAATAATTTAATGGGATTGTGAAAAGGTGGACATTCAAGTTGCTTGATGCTAAATGATAAAATACTAGAAATATATGAGTGCAAGGAATATAGAGATGAAGATTGGTAGAATTAGCATAAAAAGAATGATAATAAAACAGTCTGGATACACTCAGCAAGTTAAGAAGCATCTGCAAGAAGAGAGTAACTAACATTTCTGGTCAATAACCTTTAATCACAGCTGGTAAAGTTATAGCTAAATTAGCAAAGAAAGGATGAATTAAGAACAAAAAACTTTAGCTATACAATGAGGTTCAATGTCAGCTCAAATGATCATACAGGAGAACACGGCAATGTGACAAGAAACAAAAGATGGGCTCAGAAGTGTAAATGAGAACAGTAGAATCATTAGCAACAACTGCTATCTCGAAAAAGCATGACAGTTTTTTGTGATGTCATGAAACTCTATTTGAGTTCAGAAAGCTGAGGTACAGAAGACGAGGTACTGTCCCTTGAAGTTACTTTGAGTTTCCTCTAACCACCACTCAGAAGGCACAAACACCTTTAGTTTCTTACTTGAACAGAGACCTTAACAGCTCACATTCAACACCAGCTTCCTTTGTTGCATGAACCCCCGCCAAAATATCCTGCTCCTCTGCCTGGCTAAATCACCACCACATCCACCCTCTTCCTCTGACTTACTGAGCCAAGGCCACACTCTGTCTGGCTGAACTCATCTTCATACTAAACAATAAAATCTCTTCACACCTTTGAGTGCCAAATTTCATAAAACTATTCCTCTTACAAGATTTAGGGAAATCCAGGTTATTCAAATTAAATGCGATGAATGGGAACATAATGGCATTACGGATTCAACTGAGAAGATGCACTGAGCCAAGGGAGTAGTGGAGCTTGTCAGATTACTGAAAGAGAAATCCCGGAGTGTGAGAACGCAGTATTGGCAATGATCAGAGTGAGCATAGTGGCAGGCATTCCAAGTTCAGGGAACAGCCAATCTGGTCTGGCAGTAGTAGTAGTAGTAGAGTTGTTGCATTAAGAATATAATTAGAACTGAGATTTGTAAAATTCATACATCTTAGCACCAGTCAACAACGCAAAGGCAATAAACATTTGGGGGCCGATGCCTATTTTAAGACAACTATCCCAAAGCCTAGCCAAGAAAAAAAAGAAAATGGTGGAAACAATCAGGTCAGGTAGCATCTGTAGAAAGAGAAACATGTTTCAGGCCCAGAAGCCTTTGGGAAAGAGAAAAAGTTTACAGTAGTAGAGAAGATGGAGTTATGTGTAAAACAAAGGGAATCTCTCTGCTAGGGTGAAATCAAATGAGTTAACATGGCAGTTAAGGAGCAAGTTATGCTTCTTTGTCTCTGTAATGTGTTGTTGACAGGTAGAAGTGGCCAGTTCTCATACAGACAGAAAGAAATAGGGAGTTACCTAAAGTTGGAGAATTCAACATCGAATCCTTAAGGCTGCCAAGTGCCCAGATAGATGGGTTGTTTCTCATTGTAACAGTGCAGGAGGCCACAGACAAAGGTCAGAGTGGGAATGGGATGATGAATTAAAGTGGCAGGCAACTAGAATCTCAGGGTCACTCCTCTGGAGTGAACACACAGGCTCTGCAAAGTAATTACCCAATCCACATTTGGTTTCTCCAATATTAAAGCAGCCAAGAAACAACCTGACATAGTTGTCCTCTTGCGATCATGCCTTACATTCAACATGCTGGATTCTTCTATCATAATCCCTGGGTACATCTTGTCCCATCAGCAGGACAAACCCAGAGATGTGGTATACTGATGTAGAAGCAGGAGGGAATGGACAGCGTTCTCAAATATCGACTCCAGACCCCAAAAATCTCATGGCTTCACGTCAAACGGAGGGGAGGTAACTACTCTGGATTACTATCCACTGTTCATCCAAACAAAGGTACCAGATGGGGATTGCAATTTATGATAAATGTACCTGACCATGCCCTCATCGACCTATTTACTGCAGTTGTATCTGTCCAGTCAAGTATCAAACAGAATAACCAACCTCTGCATAGCCCTTCTGGAAAATTCTCCGTTTCTCACACCAAGGAAACCCTCCACTGTGTTGTAAGGTGTTAAAATAACACAAAATGGGATAGTTTAGGAACAGATCTGGCAACCCAAGACTTGGCATCCATGGAACAATGTGGGTTATTAGCAGCAGAATACATTCCAGCACATTCTATAGCCTATTGCCATAACCCTCATTTCCCCATGACTGCAAACCCCAAAAAAATGAATATTCAAGAAAAGTGCCATGAGCTACAACAAACTCACTGTATTCAGTGCTCCAGAACCAGCTTAACTAGCTAAATGATCACAGGTATAGTCACAACAATGATATCCAACAACAAAGTAGAAAACTACCCATTTATTTCTGGTTTATGAAAAAACAGGACAAATCCCAACAAACATGCGACTGTCCAGTCAACTATCAAAGTGATGGAAGGTAATGTGGTAATGTCCAGTGTTATCACCTGCTTTCTGATATTCAATCTGGTTTTCACCAGCACCACATGAAGCCTCAATTCCTGCATGGACCAAAGTTGAATTCCAAAGAGCAGAGTGACATTCCATTTGATACAAATGGAATTCCATTTACCTGATACAAACAAAAAGGCGTTATTCAAAGCCAATTATCTCAGTCCTAGACAACTGCTGCAGGAAATCATCACAATAGTTCCCCAGGCCCAACCATTTTTAATAGCCTCATTAGTAAGCCATCTCCCATCAGAAGGCCAGAAGTGAGGAAGTTGTCTGATGGTATGCGATGCTCAATTCAAAATACAGCTGCTGGGAAAACAAAGTAGTCCATGTCTATATGCAGACACCACATGGACAATTTTCAATAACAAACTAAATGTTAAGTCACATTCATGTCATGAGCCTAGCAAAGACCATCACCAATGAGTTTAACTGCCTTTAACATTCAATAGTATTACCATGACCAACTTTCCCAAGATCAACATCCTGAGATGTCAACACTGACTGGAAATTCAAATGGAACAAGCACATAAATCATGTGACTGCAAGTACTGGTCAGAAGCTGGTTAATTATGGCACAGGTTATCCTGTGGTAAACGTATGAATTCCATCTCTGCTAAGTGTCTGCAGTGTATACCATCTACAAAATGCACCGTGATTACAGGTCCAGTCTTAACTGATATTGCCTAAAACATAACACATGTAATTCAACCTCCTGCTCCCAGATTAGATATCAAATCCTGCTCTGTGTAACCTGAAGTCTAGCAATACTAGAGCTAAGCCTTAAAACTCACCTCCAATTATGCTGAATCTGGAATCAGAACTGTAAAAAAAAAAGCCCTTGTAGAATAAAGGACACCATGTCGACAACCCCAATAGCCCCACTCCAACAACGTCAAACTCCAAAACTTATGTTTCGTTCCCCTTGTGTTGCCAAAGACAACGACCATTTCAAATACAAATGAAGCCCACTGTCCCTGTTACAAGTGCAGTTAAGATGATAGCATAAAATATCAGGTTTCTAAGCCAACTGGTATTTATCATATTGAACTTTTGCCTGCTGTATTAACCATGGTTAAAAATAAAATGAAATTTATAATGAAATAAAAATGAAGAACCACTCATACACATTTATAAAATAATGGAGAAGCATGAAATTCATTTCTCATGTATCAGTAAAATCACAAGATCATATTTAATGGTCACCTTAAATTAATGGCCCCTGAACAATTCTCTACTGGGATAAATGATTATGAAAACATTTATCATCACGATGACAATTAACAACCCAAAAGGGATCCACTGTATGTTTTAGATTGTCAGATCATATTTTAAATTGTTTGCAAAAAACAGCATAGTGCATGGACAGATATTTATCATTCATGGGATATGGACATTACTGCCAGCTTTAAGATTGCTTTTCAGGATCTAGGCATTGCTATCCAGGCTATCATATATTGTCCATCCCTAATTATCCTGCTCTGTGTAACCTGAAGTCTAGCAATAGTAGAGCTAAGCCTTAAAACTCATCTCCAATTGTGCTGAATCTAGAATTAGAACTGCAAAGAAAGCCCTTGTGGAATAAAGGACACCATGTCGACAACCCCAATAGTCCCACTCCAATAACGTCAAACTCCAAAACTTCTGTTTCATTCCCCTTGTATTGCCAAGTGAAGGTGGTGGTGAGCCACCTTCTTGAACCACTCCAGCCATTCTGATGAAGGTACTTCCATGGTACTATTAAGCACCGAGTTAGGATTTAGATTAAGTGACGATGAAGGAACAGTGATGCATTTCCAAGTCAAGATGGTGTACAATTTGGAAAGGAATCTGCATGTTATGGTTTTCCTTATGTACCTGCTGCCCTTGCCCTTCTTGGTAGTAGAGGTTGCAGCTTCCAAAGTACGAGGAGTAGCTCGGGTGAGTAACTGCACTAAGCTTTGTAGGTGGTATACAGAGTAGTCACTGCACTAGCAGTGGAGTGAATGAACGTTTAGATTGGTTGATGGGGTGCTAATCAAGCAGGCTGCTGTGTCATGGATGGCATTGAGCTTCAAGAGTTAATGACAGTGCATTCATCCAAGCAAGTGGACAGTATTCCATCAAGCTTTGATGTGTTCCAAGAAAGCTGGAAAGGCTTTCGGTTGTAAGGAGCCTGTCATTTGCTATATGATACATCTTCTCTGATCTAAGCCAGTTGAGATTCATGTCATTTGGGACACCCAGGATATTGATGGTAGAGACTCAACAAATGGTAATGCCATTGAATGTCAAGGGTCAGTGATTAGACGGTGTTGCTAGAGGTGGTCACTGTCTTGGCACTGTGTGACAGAAAAGCTACATACCACTTAACAACCCATTTACAATACATCCCTAATTGTTCCTGACCTGAGGAAACTACATTGGTGGGTCCAAAGCGAGGTCGTCAAATTTGGGCACAGTCTTGAAGAACATCAGTGAACTAGATAATTTTTTTAGTATCAGTCCAGTTGTTTTATGGTAACTATTACTAAGGAAAGTTTTTCAACATTCCAGATTTACTTGAGTTTCTAAAATTACCTCTCTGGATCAATGATCCAGAATTCTGGCTACCAGTCTAATTCCTTCACTAATATGTCACTATGCCCTTGTTAACTTTGAGGTATAGCAATATAGACAACAGGGCTATTATATACAGCAAAACTCCAACCATTTAGCACCCTTGGGACTTCAGTGGTGTGAGATTGGCAGATTTTCTGGACTATTCTTATAAATACCTGACATTTCTATTTTTTTTTAAAAAGGTTAAACAGGAGTGTAATAAATTATCCAGAATCCCAGGCAAGTTTAAAGAGAGTGCAGGAAATGATTTCTAGTGAGTTTATAGGGAGTGTGGAAAAAGTGGCCCCAGTGAGTTTAAAGAAAACACAGGAAACATAAGACCATAAGGATAGGAGCAGAATTAGGCCATACAGCCCAATGAGTCTACTCCACCATTCAATGACTTGGCATCCACGGCCCTTCATGGCAACATATTCTGCAAATTCACCACCAGCTAGCTGAAGAAATTCCTCATCTCAATTCTAAAGGAATGTCCCTTTATTCTAAGGCTGCCCCCCTCAGATTCCAGACTCTCCTACTAATGAAAATATCCTCTCCACGTCTACTATCTAGGCCTTTCAGTATTGTCAGTTTCAATGAGATCCTCAACTTTGAGGTCCATCAAGTTCAAATTCTCCTCATACAGAACCAGGTGAGATAAATTTCCAAAAAAGCAGATAGCAGATTATCAGAGTTTTACTGTACTTTGTAAATAGCAATGGAAAAGTTCCAATATGCAACAACATCACCTACCTGCACTGGATATCAGATGTAAAAGGAACATAGTTTAATTGCAGGGGGGAAAAAAATCAGTGTAATGGAACAGCAAGATATTAGGAATCAGGTAGAACTCCTGCCCCCTCAGTTTTATTTTGATTGTTGACTGAAAATGTACTGATTGCAAAGTTAACCATTGTACCCAATTGCAAAAGATGTGAACAATGTAAATTACACATTGTCTTCATAACTTCAGGAACATAAAAAGTACTTCATGGACTATAAAGCACATTAAGTGCAATTACTAACATCCATTTTCATATATCTAGGTCCTAAATTATCAATGAAATAATGAATAAAAATATTTGGTAGCTTAGACTGAAGATATATGTTAGTTAAAATACAGGGAGAATTCAACTCTTCAACAAATAACACAATCAAATCTTGTACCAGGTGTTTTAATGGCTCATCCAAAAGATAGTATTTGACAGCGAAGTACTCCCTCGGCACTGCTGTTGATTGTCAGCCCAGATTAAGTGTTCACATCTCCAAAACTCAGCTTAAACTTGCATGTCTTTGACTAAGAGGTGACAGTACAAGAAAGAAAACAAGCCTAAATATCTGCAGCTGAATTGAAAACAGACAATGCATTAAGAGATAAATACAACTAAATCTATACTGTACTTACTCAGCTGGCAGAATGAAAACTCTCAGAATTAGTGTTCCCATAGACAGCATTGAGATTTAACTAATAAAACAATTAACTGAACATGGAATTTCCTTCTTTCAACCTGAAAGATTGGATTCATTAATTATACTTCAGGATTTTGTGATTTGATTTTTACCCTTCATTAATGATGTATTTCCAAAAGAACCTTATTGCAAACTTGAAAAACATCTGAACAAAACTGACTTTAGTAAACCTTCCAACAAAGTCTCAGATTGCAAGCTGGTCAAAAATGAAAGCCCATGGGCTCCAAGGGAGCATGGCAAATTGGACCCAAAATTGGCTGTATGGCACAAAGCATAGGGCGATGATTGAAAGGTGATTTTGGGACTGAATGCTGTCAGCAGTAGAGTTCCACAGAGCTTGTGGTACTTGATCCCATTCAGCAATATACTTTAAGCCTCAATCTATTTTAGATCTCTATGTAACTGACAAGAGAAATACATGAGCAGCTGATCTAAAAACTGGCTGTGGTTGACAATGAAATAGAAAGCTTTAAACTGCACAAAGATACTTGTGTCCTGGTCAATTGGGCAGAGAAGACAATACAATAAATGGGATGTGTATCAAACAGATCCTGGAGTGCATGTCCATGGATCCTTAAAGGCAGTAGGATGGTTCAAGCTGACATTCCAGATGCTTTACTAACCAGAGGTTATGTTGGAACTGTATCGAACACCAGTCAAACCACAGCTCATGTAATACATCTACTTCTGGTCCGCACTGGAAAGACATCTACAAATTCACTGATGATACCACTGTAGTTGGCAATGACACAGCGTACAGAAGTGATATAGATCAGCTAGTTGAGTGGTGTCACAACAACCACCTCCCACTCAACATCAGCAAGACCAAGGAATTGATTGTGGACTTCAGGAAGGGGAGAACATACACCAATCTTCACTGAGGGTTCAGCGGTAGAAAGAGTGAGCAGATTCAAGTTCCTGGACATCAACATCTCACAGGATGTATCTTGGGCCCAACACATTGATGCAGTCACAAAGGCGGCACATCAGCAGCTCTAATTCATTAGGAGTTTGAGGAGATTTGGCATGTCACCAAAGACTCTTGCAAATTTCTACACATGTAGAATGGAGTGCATTGAGTGGTTGCATCACCACCTGGTATGGAGGGTCCAATGTGCAGGATCGAAAGAGGCTGCAGAGGGTTGTAGACTCAGCCAGCTCCATCACAGGCACAACATTCCCCGCCATCAAGGACAACTTCAAGAGGCAGTGCCTCAAAGCAGCAACATCCATCATTAAGGACCCTCACCATCTGGAACATCCATCCGGCCCTTTTCGCATTACTACCATCGAAGTGGTGGTACAGGAGCCTGAAGACCCACACTCAACATTTCAGGAACAGCTTCTTCCCCTCCGCCATCAGATTTCTGGAATGGTCCATGAACCCACAAACACTACCTTGTTATTCCTCTTTTGCACTCTTTATTTTTGTAACTTAGAGTAATTTTTGTCTTGCACTGTCGTGCTGCCGCAAAACAATAAATTTCACAACATATGTCAGTGATAATAAACCTGATAAGAAGATTGAAGGGGATGTTGCTGGGACTGGAAAACTAGTTATTAACAAATCAAGGAAGCTGGGATTGTTACAGGAAGCAGAGGGGAAATTTAAAATGAGGTTTAAAATGATAATGGGCCCAGATAAATAAGCTATTTCCCTTAGCAGTGGGCAAAGATGTGAAGTAACCTGTAGAAGGATGAGAAGGGAAATGAAAAAAAGTTTTCACCCAGAGATTGGTAGAGGCCAGGAACTCACTGTCTGAAAGAATAGTGGAGGAAGTGAGGTACAATCCCTCATCATTTAATAAGTATTTGAATGCATATTTGAAGAGCCCTAACCTATAGGGCGAGAGACAGTGCTGCAAGGTGGAATTAGGTTGGGTAACTTCTTCAACCAGCATGGACAGGATAGGCCAAATAGTCTCATTCTGTGCCACAAATTTTCTGTTATTTATAAGCAACCTGAGGCTTTGTGGGTTTCACTTCGGAAGACATCGGGACTTCGGAGCAGATAAGTTTTTTTCTTTTTTTTAAAAATAGGGTTTTTACTATAAGAGTTAGATTTTAAGGTTCTTTTTTAAGTTGTTTTACAAGTTTTTAAATCGGGAATAGTGGGGGCTGGACTGCGCAGGCAGGAAATGTCGACAGGTAAGACGCGGGCAGTTTTAAAAGCAAACTGCCATATCCAGCAGGCAGTGCTGGAGCAGGTAGCTGAGTGAGAGGGAGCAGTGGTCGGGCTTTGGCTTAAGCGTAAAGGGGCAAGGCAGGTGAGTAGCTGGTAGGTAGGTAAAGGTAAGGTTTACCTGTTATCTGTTATAAATTTTTTAAGTAGAAAAACTAGGGGGAAAAAAGAATTAGTTCAGATGGAAGACATGGTGGTGTGCTGCAGCTGCTTGACGTGGGAGCTAGTGGACCTTGCTGTGGTCCACGACGGCCACATCTGCAGTAAGTTCTTGAGGCTGGAGGAACTTCAGCTCAAACCAATGAGCTGGAGTTGCAGCTTCAAACACTGCGCAGCATCAGGGAGGGGGAAGAGTTTTGTAGATACTGTACATAAGGAGATGGTCACCCCCCCCCCCCCCCCCCCTTGAAGCAGGTACTACTGGAGTCCAGGAAGTAGATAGAATGGTGACTGTCAGGGGAGGGAAAAGGAAAAAGAAAACAAAACAAAGAGGCAGGTAGAGCAGAGGACCCCGGAGGCTGTTCCCCTCAGTAGCAGGTTTTCCGCTTTGGAGGCTGTTGAGGGAGATGACCTGCCAGGGCCTAGCAGCAGTAGGCAGGTCTATGGCACTGGGACCGGTCCTGCTGCTCAGAAGGGAAGGGAGGAGAAGATGAAGGCAGTAGTGATAGGGGACTCGATAGTCAGGGAAACAGATAGGAGGTCCTGCGGCAGTGAGCATGAATCCCAGATGGTAGGTTGCCTCCCAGGTGCCAGGGTCCAGGATGTCACTGATTGGGTCCACAGGATTCTAGAGGGGGAGGGAGAACAGCCAGAAGTCGTGGTTCATGTTGATACCAACAACACAGGTGGGAAGAGGGATGAGGTCCTGAAAAGCGAGTTTAGCGAGCTAGGCAGAAGGCCGAAGAACAGGACCTCGAGGGTAGCGATCTCGGGATTGCTGCCAGTGCCATGTGATAGTGAAGGTAGGAATAGGAGGAAATGGCAAATAAATGTGTGGCTGAGAAGTTGGTGCAGGAGGGAGGGTTTTAGATTTTTGGATCACTGGGATCTCTTCTGGGGAAGGTGAGACCTGTACAGAGAGGACAGGTTACACCCGAACCTGAGGGGGGCTAATATCCTTGCTGCCAGGTTTGCTAGGGTGGTTCAGGAGGGTTTAAACGGGATTGCGAGGGGGAAGGGAACCAGAGGAGTAGGTCAGAGGAAGAAGGGGATGGGGAAAAGTCAGATCTGACAGGTAGAAAGGCTTTGAAGAAGGAGAAGCAGAGTACAGGCTATAAAAATAGTAAGGTGGATAGGCTAAAGTGCATTTACTTAAATGCGAGAAGCATCAGGAATAAGGGAGATGAACTGAGAGCTTGGATTAGTACATGGAACTATGATATTGTGGCTATTACAGAGACATGGCTGACATCAGGGCAGGAATGGATATTGAATATTCCTGGTTTTCAGTGTTTTAAAAGAGATAGTGGGGGGGGGGGGGGGAGAGAGAAGAGGAGGAGGGGTGGCGGTACTGGTCAGGGACACTGTTACAGCTGCAGAAAGGGTAGATAATGTAGAAGGATCCTCTCTAGAGTCAATATGGGTGGAAGTTAGGAACAAGAAAGGGGCAGTTACCCTCCTGGGAGTATTCTATAGGCCCTCCGATAGCAGTAGGGATACTGAGGAGCAGATTGGGAGGCAGTTTTTGGAAAGATGCAAAAATATCAGGGTTATTATCATGGGAGACTTCAACTTCCCAAATATTGATTGGCAGCTGCTTAGTGCCAAAGGTTTAGACGGGGCGGAGTTTGTTAAGTGTCCAGGACGGATTCCTGACTCAGTATGTTGACAGGCCGGCTAGAGGGAATGCCATATTAGATCTAGTTTTAGGTAATGAACCGGGACAGGTGACAGATCTATCGGTGGGTGAGCATTTGGGGGACAATGACCATTGCTCCAGAACCTTTAGAATTGTCATGGACAGGGATAGGAGCAAAGAGGATGGGAAGATATCTAATTGGGGAAAGGCGAATTATGAGACTATAAGGCGAGAATTTGAGAGTGTAAATTGGGATGACATTTTTGAAGGGAAATGTACTATGGAGATGTGGCCGATGTTCAAGGATCTCCTGCAGGATGTTAGGGATAAATTTGTTCCAGTGAGGCAGAGAAGGAATGGTAGGGTGAAGCAACCATGGGTGACGAGAGAGGTGGAACAACTAGTTAGGAAGAAGGCGGCAGCATACATAAGGTGTAAGCAGCAAGGTTCAGACAGGGCTCATGTGGAATACAGAGTAGCAAGGAGGGAACTTAAGAAAAGGGCTGAGGAGAGCGAGAAGGAGACATGAAAAGGCTTTGGCGAGTAGGGTTAAGGAGAATCCCAAGGATTTTTTCTCGTACATGAAGAGCAGAAGGATGGCTAGGGTAAAGGTAGGTCCGATTAAAGACAAAGGTGGGAGGATGTGCCTGGAAGGTGTGGAAGTGGGTGAGGTTCTCAATGAATACTTCTCTTCAGTATTCACCAAGGAGAGGGGTCTTGATGACGCTGAGAACAGTGTTGCTGAGGGTAATGTTCTAGAGTATGTAGATATCAAGAGAAAGGATGTGTTAGAGCTGTTAGAAAATATTAGGACAGATAAGTCCCCGGGGCCTGACGGAATATTCCCCAGGCTGCTTCGTGAGGCAAGGGAGGAGATTGCTGAACCGTTGGCTAGGATCTTTGCGTCCTCATTGTCCACAGGGATGGTACCGGAGGATTAGAGGGTGGCGAAAGTTGTCCCCTTATTCAAAAAAGGTAGTAGGGATAGTCCAGGTAATTACAGGCCAGTGAGCCTTACGTCTGTACTGGGTAAGCTGCTAGAAAGGATTCTACGAGATAGGATCTATGATCATTTCGAGAATCATGGACTGATTAGGGACAGCCAGCATGGATTTGTGAAGGGAAGATCTTGCCTCACAAGCCTGATAGGGTTCCCTGAGGAAGTGACTAGGAAGATTGATGAGGGTAGTGCAGTGGATGTGGTCTCCGTGGATTTTAGTAAGGCATCTGACAAGGTTCTGCATGGTAGGCTTCTTCAGAAGGTCAGAGGCCAAGGGATCCAGGGAGGCTTGCCTGTGTGGATTCAGAATTGGCTTGTCTGTAGAAAGCAGAGGGTTGTGGTGGAGGGGTGTCCCACAGGGATCAGTTCTGGGACATCTACTTTTTGTGATATTTATTAACGACTTAGATGAGGGGGTGGAAGGCTGGGTTAGCAAGTTTGCAGATGACACAAACTGGATAGTGTGGAGGGCTGTCAAAGCTTGCAGAGGGAGATTGATAGGATGCAGAGCTGGGCTGACAAGTGGCAGATGGAGTTCAATTTGGAGAAGTGTGAGGTGGTACACTTTGGAAGGACAAACTCCAAGGCAGAATACAAGGTAAATGGCAGGATTCTGGGCAGTGTGGAGGAGCAGAGGGATCTGGGGGTTCATATCCACAGATCACTGAAAGCCGCCTCACAGGTAGATATGGTAGTTAAGAAAGCTTATGGGATGTTAGCTTTCATTAGTCGGGGGATCGAGTTTAAGAGCCACGAAGTGATGATGCAGCTTTACAAAACTCTGGTTAGACCACACTTAGAGTACTGTGTCCAGTTCTGGTCGCCTCATTATAGGAAGGATGTGGAGGCGTTGGAAAGGGTGCAGAGGAGATATACCAGGATGCTGCCTGGATTAGAGAGTATGGATTACGAGGAGAGACTAAAGAAGCTAGGGCTGTTCTCATTGGAGAGGAGGAGGATGAAGGGAGACATGATAGAGGTATACAAGAGGAACAGATAGAGTGGACAGCCAGCACTTCTTTCCCAGGGTACCAATGCTCAATACAAGAGGGCATGGCTTTAAGGTAATGGGTAGGAAGTTCAGGGGAGATGTCAGAGGGAGGTTTTTCACCCAGAGAGTGGTTGGTGCATGGAATGTGCTGCCTGGGGTGGTGGTGGAGGCTGATACATTGGACAAGTTCAAGAGCTTGTTACATAAGCATATGGAGGAACTTAAGATAGAGGGATATGTGGGAGGAAGGGGTTAAGATAGTCTTAGGTGTGGTGTGAAGGGTAGCACAACATGGTGGGCCGAAGGGCCTGTATTGTGCTGTATTGTTCTATGGTTCTAAATAAACAATTAGATTTCTTTAAATGAGCCTGGTTGTAATGTGAGATTATGGCTATTACTTGACTGAAATCCAACAATCTAACTGCTCACGAAGATGAGTGGTCCCAGTTTGAAAACATATGCCTTTGAAAAAGTACTCATTGTTAGAAGAATTCCAAACAAAATTTTTTAATCAATCCTTAAATAAATTGACATAATAAAACACAGTACATTCTGGCTAAACACCACCTTGCACTGTTGTTTTAAATGTTTACAGGATTGAATTGCATTTAACAGCTAAATCTTGTTGACTGTGCTTTAATTTCCAGAAGTCAAAACATAAAATGAAAAGAGAAAAAAAACTACATAGTACCCAAGTGCAACCTCACATTTTCTGATGGCATTTTCCACTGCATTACCTATAACAAAGACCATGTAAACATTCTGCAATTCCAGTTGGGAACCTTGAGTAATAATGCAAAAAAAAATTAAACAGAATCCTTTTGCACGCTACTTGGACTTCAGCTGCTTTTGTTACACAGTTAAAACAAACGCAAACACAAAGCAAAACATATGTTTGAATATATTCAAAAGATGTGTTAAATCAAACTTCCAAGCAGATCTTGAAAGTCAAAAATCAGGGACTTAATTCAATCTATTTATTTTTAAAGTTAAATCTAGCAGTATTAAAAAGTTAATGATCCCATCTCTCACTAACTCCCACCCCCCCAAAACCCACTCAGTTTCCTTTGCAGAATATCATTTTCTGTCAGCCAATCAAATACGCCAAGCTGGCTATGACCTACCAGAGAGTTACCATGGTAACATCTGCCTTCTGGAATACATGTCATGCATGTTAAGTGCTTTCCGGACACACAACAGTTTAGGACTGCACCAAAATGCATCTATTGATTGATCAAAAAGGCATCCATTAAATGAAAATCAAAGCTGGTAACTTCAAGATAATAAAAAGATGCATAAAATTTCATATTTTTAAACTGTCTACACTTGGAGTAAGAAATTATTCACCCATTTTATGTAGCTGATCAATGGTGAAGTCTGGTATGCAGTCCAAAATTAAGCTCTTGATTGTCGATAAAAATAGCTCAAAGCAATGTGTAAGACTACAAGGTACTCTTGCTAACTACAAAACACTCACGTGCAGCACCATTTCAAATCAATGTATGCATTTTGAACTTTTAACAGATGCAAAGAATGTTACCGTAGTTACATTTTCAAAACTGATACCTTCCACGCCTACCACATCATTTACCAAGATCAACCAACCCCCCCCCCAACTCAACAATGTAACCTGAGCTTTATACAAAGCAGCAGTCCTCAAGCCATTCAACCAATTTCTTTCTTTTAAAACAATATGGCAATGTATAACCAGCACTATTTCACTGGTGAAAAATCTGCCAACTAAATTCAGCTAAAGCTGTTAGTATGATCAACATAATGATCCCCATCCCCCACTTATCTTTATATCTCTCTCTATATACACATACACACATATATACACATTAAAAAATCATGAAAGCTATGCAACAAAACAAAAGCAAACATCTTCCAGCTTAATTCCCCACCACCTCACCCCCAGACCATGGAAAAAACTGATGAAACTGTTCAGTATTAACAATATTCAGTTCAGCTCTCCTAACACAATTTTGGTCTAAATTACAACAAATCAGACAAATTGTAAACATTGTTGGGAACTGGCACTGCAAAATGATTTACATTTATTAGTTCCATAATGGCCCAAAGAATCATTGGGACCTGAAGACATACCCAAATCAGTACTTTAGTTATTCCTTTATTACAGTGGAGACGTTAAGCATGTTTGTTAAATTACACTACTAATCTGTTTATTCAAGCCCACCTATGCAATAAAGATCTGGAATACACTATGAAAGAGTCATACAGCACAGAAACAGGCTCTTTATCCCATGTCCATTCCCACCATCACATACCCAACTATTCTAAGCCTGTTTTTCAGCATTTGAGAAATTTGTAATTCAATGTCATATGCTTCTGTTCAAAACTACTGAGCGTTCACTTTTATATTGGTAAACCTTCACTTGAGGAAACCAACTTAAAAAAAACAGCTTTACTATTTCCATTGTGAGTTCAATATATAAAAAAACTGGTCTTAACATTCCAAGAGATCTCCAAGGGTAATTTTTATATGCATATTTTATAATGTTCCCACAGTCCTGCTTTGCGCCCATACAATAAACAGAGTTTGTTATATACTTGATTATTTTTTTGCACTTCCATGCAGCTGTTTAATCTCAGGACCCTACAGAAGTTTTTTGAAAAATAATATATACTAAGGTTATTGTTGAGGTACCCACCATCAATAAATCGCAAAACTATCCCCTCCCAGTCTTGGGCTCTGTCTGGTTCAGCCCAGGCAATTTCAACATTGCATTGTCTAATGTTGAGCATCCAACATTAACCACTTCTGTAACACAACAAACTAAATTCAAAAGATGCCAGAATTCTGACATATGTAGAGGGAATGGTAGAAATGCTCTGATCAGGCAGTATTCATGGAGAGTTGCTGTTTTGGGTTGGTTTAGGTTAACCCTAATTCTCTCCCCATATGTGCTGCCTGGCCACTAAGCATTTATATGGTTTCATGTTTTATTTACACTTCCACATCATCCAACTCCTAATTCAGTCCATCTGCCACTACAATCAACTTTGGAATGGAAATTGCTCAAGTAACACCAAAATCAATACCAAGCAAGCTCATTGTCAAAGTTCTTTGATAATGTCAGGTGGAATTACATACTGAAATATCAACACAATGCAACTTTGAGTCGATATTGCCTTTATAGCACAAATGAAACCTAAAGCTGAACAAATGGAGCACGTTGTCTCAATCTACCTTGCTTCTGGATGAATGTGAAAACCACCAACATCCATAGATATAAAGCATCTTTCACACACTGAGCTACCAATTCATTACTTTTGAAATGCAGCCACTGTGGTGATACTGAAAAATGAATGTGAAGGCCCAAAGAGTGTGCAGAAAATATTCCATTAAATTAGCTACAGGCGAGGCCTTTAGTTACCTTTATGGACTCAAGATGCTGTGAGTGTCCTTAGAGCACAGAAGTTTGGAAGATAATTTGATACAAGTGTTCCAAGTCATCAAAATGATAAGGACCTGAATCTATCCACCAAAGTGTCAAGAATCAGGAACAGATTTAAAGTAATTGGTGAAGGAACCAGAGGTGATGAGAGGAAAAAAAAACTTTAACAAGATAAAAGGTAAGGGTTATGGAATTACATTAAATCACATCGTTCAGAGAGAAATGGATAGAAACTTCAGGAAACAGAAAAATACAGGAATAAGGGGAAAAGACCCATAGAATGATACTAACTGGATTGCTCTGAATTAGAGCTGGCATGGGCTCAATGGCCCAAATGACCTCCTCCTGTTTCTGTGAAATGGGCATGAAGCAGTTATGCAACTAGAGGCTTGGACTAATGACCCAGATATACAAGTTCAAATCCCACTCTGACAATTGGGGATTTAAAACTAATTAAATGACACTATGGAATATAAAGCTTGTATCAGTATTGGTGACTGCAAAGCTACGAGATCATAAGAGGCCCTTCAGTTTGTTCATGCCCATTTTGGCTGAGGAAATCTGCCATCCTTCCCGAGTCCAGCTTATTTGCAACTTGGACCCTGTAATATGGTAGATTCTTGACTGTTCTTTTAAATGGCCTAATAAACCACTTAGTTCAATGAGTGATGAGGGATCAGCAATGAACTCTGTCCTTACTAGTGATGCCCACATCCAAAGAATGAATTTTAAAAACTGCAGCAACCAATTTTAGCACCGAACAATATTGAAGTAAATTACAAGTTGATCTGAGCAATGAATAAAGACTAACCAACAGACAAATCTTAACACTAACAGCAACTGAGTACAAAAGCATATAACATGTAGGCAATTATCATCAAAAGTTAGCATTCTATTTAGTTCTGTGCCCTCTCATCCAGCCTATTCATCACAGATATAACAGCAAATCTAAGAGGGAGCTTTTGACCTCGTTAGATTCCTGAAAGAGCGCTCTGCTGTGAATGTTGTGTTAACAGATTGGAGTCCACCAAAATTAGTACCAACAACATAAGTATGATGCATTTAACATTGTACTATTTAAACTAATATCATAATGATAAAACATATAATCCCATCTTCAATATGTGAAGGAAGGAATGGCAACCTTTTTTGGCCAGAGAAACAAATCACAACTCTGCAGTTACTTGGGACAAACATTTGCTATTTATCACTTTGTAAGCAATACTTGTAATTTTCATGGTTTGATACCAATTCATTTACCAAATTTCCCACCCCACGTGTGGAAGACTATTTACCCTGGAGGTAAATCAAAGTAATCCTCCTTCTAATACCTATTTTTCCCAAAAGGATCATTTGACTGCGTGCAAAAGCAGGAACTCAACTGTAATCATCCAATGTATCACAGGCCAGAATTAAACCCTAGACATTTCTTATCAACATGGTACAGTTAATACTACTTACTAGGCTAATGGGCCAACTTCTAAATTTTGTGATTTGCAATGTCAATTTTGCATATTCATAGAATACTTGTTTTTCTAAAAGTTGTAATATTTGACTGCAAAGTAACATAATTTTCCACAGCTAGAAAGTTGTGTGTAACTGATGACAATCTTTTCAATTGTAACTGGAACAGTAAAACTATATTGCTGGAGATAAATCCTGCTTCATTATTTTTAAACAGAGAATCAATGTAATGATTTGGGGGAATGTGCTCATCCCAGGCAGCTTAAGTGTCACAATTCCATAATTCTCCAACCAAAAAGCGTGCCTCTTTTGGAAATGCGATTAAGTGTTTCCACTCTATGGTACTAGTTTAAAAAAACAAAGTTCATCACACCTACATTGATAACATTAATTTTGCAAGATGAACACCAGTCACACAAATATGCTGCTGATCCAACATTCACAGTAGAGCATTCTTTCAAGAAGCTAATGAGGTCAAAGGCTCCCTTGCGAATTTGCTATTATGCCTGTAATGAATTTGCTGATGTCAGGCATACAAACGATCAGAATTCTATGCTTTTAAATGCAAAGGATATAATCAATTGCCTTAAAATAACCAAGGTTATTTAGTTTCAACATCTGTATTTATGCTCTTAATCAGCAACAAAAAAAATCCAAGCATTCAGACACAAAGCTACAAAGGAACTAATGGCAGTGGTGGTAGACAGCCAAAGGTTTGTTGCATGTACATTTGCAGGAATAAAAATAGAAGCAAGAAAATTTCAGGCAAAGGCAGTACAATTTTGAAACTTCAGGGTTGTTGCAAGCAGACCCACTGAAGCTTCAGCACAGTTCATCAGGTAAAATGAACATGAAAATAAGAGGCAAAACATTCACTCATTTAGATCATCCATTCAGAAGTTTTTCCATAATGAAATACCCAAATATTTACCTTCACCCTTAAGATTTTGTCATCAACTCTCCAAATGTTCATTACTGTATAAACATAACTTCTTGACTTGAATCCTAGAGCAACCATGTCCTCTTGCCCTCATGCCAGATTTAAAAGTAGCATATGCTACAAGTTTGTCCAATACCAGTAACTTGTATACCAAAGATTATTTCTCAAGCATGCTTTTGAAGGCTTAAAAGCCAGTCTTGCCAGATTTTCTTCTTAACTTAGACCATGGAAGTGAATGTTAAGGCTCTTTTCTTCAATATCAGTGCTTGAATGCCTTCCTTGTGTCTTGGCAAACCAAAGCAGACACTTTACTCAAGATATGGTCTTAAAGTAATGAACAATTTGATCACAGCTACTAATTTGTATTTTTCTGTTCTAGCTTTGTTGTTGTTGTCATTGTTTTTATTCCACTTTGGTTAGATGCAGGTTTGTCAACTTTCCTTTCAACTTCAATGAAGCTCATTTGAACTACTTAAACTATTAATAGTGCAGGTGCTGCTTATTTTTCCATTGTATGTGCACTACTTTGCAGCCATCTCCATTAAATTTCATAATCCATTTATCAGCCAATGTTTTGTTCTGTTTGCCCCATTTTCTAAAGTCAGTATTTTCTCCCAATTCCATTGCACTACCATAGTTTTAAATCAAATGACCAATTCCATAGAAAGCACAGATAATGAAACATCTTTGGAGATGCACAACATAATACAATCATATTTAACATATTATAATAGTTACATTTAATCTATTCAATTTTGCAGACCAATCTCGTGACATTCCAAGTTAACTAAATTACATTAATCATGAACATAAATGGTCATACAAATACAGTAAATAAATCAGGAAATAACATGTCTTAATCAACAAATCGTCCTTTATTTTTCCAAGAACATTCTTGGACCAATTATTTGTAGAATTCTTCGGTGCCACTGTCTTCAGACACTTCTTGAAATCTATACTGTATCACCACCATCTCAGAATTTCACATCACTTGGTAGGACAAGGACAGTGGGTTCATTGAAATATAAAACTACAAGTTCCCTTCCAAGTCACATGCCATTCTGAACTGGATTGCTGCTCTTTCACTTGGCAGGGTTGAGACCCAGGAACTCATTTTCAGAGCAGCTTCTCAAGAACTACGGGTGTCTAATTGGGTATCTACTGTAATTGCTGGTCTTTTTAGCAAAACCCATATCCAAGTGTAAAAACACACTTTTAATTTGACAACAACTGGACAACAAAAAGAATCCAGATATTACTGAAACCAATCCACAACCCACACAGAAACTTGACTGCAAGAAATTATGTCCTTAGAGTAACATTAGATTTTTGTTGACATACTTCTATTTACACAATACAAATCCACATTGATAAGGTAGAATAAGGGGTCAACAACATACAAACAAAATCATTGTTCTGAAGTTTATTTCAATCATGGACACCATATATTCTCTCACAGAAATGTATAAATCAACATTTTCAAGATCACTAGACAACAACCTGAATTAGAAACTCTAGCTGATATTTTACCCCTTCAGGGAAGTACCAACAAATTCTATGTCACTACCTCCTCTCCCACCATCCCCCTGTACTCTTTTGCCTTTACAGCTCAGTATTAAAAGATCCTCGGGAGGTCAATGAAGAGAGAATAGAACTTCAAAGACCATCATCACAATTAGAGTACATTTCAATTCTAAAATGTTGCTCAAGGTTTTTAATTACACTACCAAATGACACAGCTGACATGCCATTTAAAATTCTAACACTCCTTTTCCATACATATTTATCTATTATTATTGCATACTTTCTTCCAATTCCCAAATGGTAGAATCTGCAAAAAGGTACCAATGATCTGACAGTTTATTTCAGTATTAAAAGCCATTAAAAAATTGAAGGAACCCCTTAATTTTGACACCTAGCCCGAAAGGTTAAATTCAATTATCACTACCTTGAAAAAGTAGTTCAGTTTTATTGCACAGAAAAATGCAGTGAACTCAGCCCATGAACATATTTCATCATAGATAATTTTAGCACAAGATGAGTACATAAAATGCAAACATTTGGAAATTGATCAGCCCAAGTGCTTAAGAGAAAATAAAAAACACAAGGACAGAGAGAGCTTATCCCTGATCCACACATTTTGAAAGTGATCCATGATCTACTAATCTGACTCAAATTGAAGAGCCTTTGCTCTCTTCATCTTTGCTGGGATTGCCAAAGTTGATAAAATATCAAGTAGCAGAATTTATTCAAGAGTCAACAGAACATATATTACTTAATTAGAAGATATTAGATGTTTGAATGAACTGGACACAAAATAACTTCAACGTATCTAATCATACCTAGATTCCTAACACACTTCAAAAATCTGCATTGCAATAACAGCCAATCCCACTTCAAACCAAAGCCAGAAGTTAAAGTTTGGGCTTTCACAGTCATTGTCTTGCACAAGAAATACTTCTACCCACTGAGCCAACAGGTATTGATACAAGGATTTTGGGGCATTTGTTGTCTGTGTTAGAGTAACATTGCAAAACATTCTCTAAGAAAACGCAAACTTTTTCATTTAAAATCTTCCAAGTGATTTTTCTTTACTAAAATTGTCAGTTACATACATAACCAAATCCTAATACTTCCATTATTTTGCATTAAAAATTATTCAGTACTTTGAAATTTATATAAGTATCAGATAGTAAATTTGAGCAGAAAACTGCTGATTGGTGAAATTAAAAGTAAATGTTGAATCTAAATTAAGAGATTTCTTCATTCTTAATTGTGCTTAATATTTTTTGCTAGTTCTTCCCCTGCCAGCCCCACCCAATTCTATTTGGCTGATGATTTTCCACAGAAGCTACAGACCATTCATTCCTAACGTACAATTTTTTAGATCGGAATATTTTTGAACAATTTAGACTTTCACAATGCTATATGTAAAAAGTGGAGGTTTTGGAAGTAGACAAATCCTTTCAACAAAAAGCAACCAGAGTGCACAATAATTATAAAACATTTCTATTTTACTGAGTGGATTATAGACATGAACCTTTCCTTTTTTCTCCCCCATTCAAATCTCACCATGTTTTATTAAACTGGAGCTCATCAATTCTTCAAACATTTTCCTATAACTTTCATCATAATTCAATCACTGATGGCCAAAAATTAAGGAAGCATGCCAGCTATGTTTTTTATGAATCCTAAGTGAACAGACTGAAATATATTTATTCCCTGATGCAGGTTTCCCACAAATATGGATACTTACATCTTTCTACAACAAAATTGTTAGCTCAAGACAATGTTTCAATATTAAACATCAATGATAAAAATCCTGAAGTTTTTATTTATCTATCCTCAGGCTCTGTTTGATGTATTTAAAACAAAGTATTCTTTATTTCTTATAGTTGAATAATAGCTTTAAACTTCGCACAAGTAATTTATACCATATATGCAAACAACATACTGTTTGTTATAGACACACACACACGCACGCAAATCTCCAGTGTGGGGGAGGGAAGCACAGTACCTGGAATTTTTCAAAAGTCTGCTTCCTTTAAATAAATCAGTTTAAGGAGTATTTTTAAGTGACTATCATATTCAAAATCTTGATAAGAACTTTAAAATCTGCTTCAGTTTAACAGAACTGACTAAGTGCCAAAATATTCCAATGCAAGAACAGGACCACCTGACAAATACTCAGACTGTTCAATTGGTCAGGTTGTGTTAAATAATTTATTAGATCAATGAACAAACATGGTTCTGAAGTACCACACAAAATCATAACGCAGAGATTTCAATCAACTTGGACTGGTGCCCGAAAACAACAAGACCTATTCGATCATATTTAAGAGTGAATGTATTATTTGCTTTCATTATCAATGTGGTTTATTTCCCTACACATTGTAACAAACAAACATGATGACAAAGGTTATACCTTTTAAGGAAGCTTAGAACATAAAATTGCCAAATTTTATACATGGCAGCTTTTGACATTTTAATTTGCATTTATTGGCTATGGGGTTGGGGGAGGGGAATGGTTAGGTGGAGATAACAATATTTCACTAATTTAAGAAGTCTTCTACAAAGCAACATATGGTACATAAAATTTAAAGTAAATATTTAAAATAATTTTAAAATAAGCAAAATATAAAAAAGTGATGTTAACCTACACAAGTCTAAATATTCTATTACTGTTTACACTCTCATTGAAAATATTCAGTCACATGTCAGGAGTAGACAAGTTCAACAAGTATTTAAAAAAAGCTATTAGTCTGACGTGCAACTCAAACCAGCTTCTTGTACTTCGATCAAAGTTTATCTATAAGATGAATTAAAAAAAGATGCAATGGAGTGAGTATTTGCTCCTTGTAATGTGATCACTTTTATGCCAGGCCACATATCAGAGCTCGCCACGTCAAGAATAACCTAACTTATGGGAATCCAGTGTTAAACAAATCCTCCCATAAATTTTTAAATCATTTTTCAAGCTAATAACAAAACTAAAATGTTCCATGTATTCATGAATGACTGGATACAGTATATATTTCATTAGTTTAATTAAGATGTAGTGTTACAGTGATTATTCAATGAAATGAAAATATAGCAAGTGTGTGTAAAGTGATACAATATGGGTAGTTTTCCAAAATGGACATTTCTGATTTACAGAGGGGAGAGAAATCAGTTTATGGACAGTTCTTGGAAAAGGAATCCTTGCGTAACCCAGGGACTACTTGCACCAACTTTCCATAGCCTGGAAATCACTCTCCAAAAAGACAGACATAGATGATGAAATTTACCATAGTCTTCAGTCCAACAGCACAGAAGTTAGCCACATGAAGAGAAGTGTTTGAACATTAAGACCTCAAACCCAAAATGATGATCCTGATCTACCAGACAGCACTCATTTATGCTTTGAGACAAGATAGCCTGCAGGAAGCATTTCAAAGCAGTGGAAAGACACTACCAACACCATCTTCACAAAATTCTCCAAATTCATTAATGATGTTCTCTCCCAGGCCAACATGCCAAGACCAAGGATCTAATTAGACTCTATCAGCTTCAAATAGGCAGGCCATGTCATTTGCATGCCCAAAACCAGACTCCTGGAGCTCTAGTCTAAGCTCCATTAGGAGATTTACAGCTCTGCATCTGGTAATATTCAAGGATGTTCTCAAAGCCTCTTTTGAGAATGGAGTCAGTGCCTCAGGATCACAGAAAAGCCCAGTGTAAATACTGGAAGGAATGCACAACTCCTATACCACCCACCCACTCTGCCAAGCATCGCCTGACCTACCTATGGCAAAGTCTGCAAATCCCAAATCAGCCACGTCAGAACCCATAAAGCTGGAGTGAAAGCAAGTAATCTTCACTCCTAATAGAATGCCCCAGAGAAGACTCACATGATTACTTATTCATCATTAATTGTATCAGACAACCCAGTTCTTTGTTTAATCCACCCACACAATTGTTTAGTTATCCATTGTAAGGCATTGTCATATATCCCTTTATAACATAAAACACCAGAAAACACAGATCAGACAGCACCTGTAGAAGGAGAAACAGAGTTAACATTTCAGGTTGATGACCCGAGGTTGTTTCTCCCTTCACAAATGCTGCCTGACCTGCTGAGTATTTCCAGCAACTTTTTGTTTTTCTTTATCCATCACAATGGTTGGAGAGCATAACTAGGGTGGGAGAAGATCTAGTTTGAAGCACTAAATTTAGCAAGTTAACAATATTTAAAAACTGTGTATATTATTTTGGCTAATTCTGAGTAGCTACTTAGATAATTATGGTTTATATTAAACAATCCACATTTTCATTGCAGAACTATGTAAAAATTAATCTCCAACATTTAGATTTCTTACTTCAAAGTATTCACAAGCACAAGTGCAATCCAGAATGCCTACAGCATCTTTCCATACAAGTTGGTTGATTTGCACTACTAGCATTTCTTTTCTAAATCATTCCAAGCATATCAACAAAAAACATACTAACATTTGAAAGGAACTTGCCATCATTATACGACTGTGGTAACCTGCCTTATATAAAATATTGGTTACTCATCTTACAACACAGACCCTCTCACAGTGATGGAAACAATCAGAAGTGATAATGACTGGAAGACTGCTAAAGAAGAACTATACCTGCACAGGTGAACCGATGTACAAGAGTGCATTAAACAACTGTGCCAACTTTGGAATCATGAATTACAATTGTGTTATGAGAATGGCTGCAACAGTAACAAGGTACTGATACTTTGCATCAGTAAACAAAATAGACTGCTACTTTGAAAACCTTTATCAGTATACACTCAAAATTTTTATATAACTCACAATAATTAAAATCTACATGTAACAGCTAATTCATGAAATGCATATGATTACAAACAAAAATTTGCATTAGTAACTACGACTGCCAAGATCCATACCCTTTTCAACTCTTGGCATTAACAAAATATACTGACCTCAAGGAAACTAAAGTAAAAAAATAAATTAAAACCATGCTTCCTGAAGCCACACTAATTAATGATCATAACCACTTTTCAAAAGCAAATCTATACAAAGGTGTAAACAATGATCTGAAAATCCACAATCTAGGTTTATATCCTAATATCTAATTCTTACAAATCAATCCAAAACAACACTGTTTACAAGGCATAACCAATTCCAAGTGACAGAAGTTATAATATAATCTCCATTGAATATAATAGAAAGAAACCATCAATAACATGAAGAGGTGTTGAACTGTCATTCAAATAATTTGCATGGTTATCTTGCATCGAATTTAGGTACAAATCATATTTTCCACCAACCTCGTCCAGGACTTCCCCTCATGCTCACTTGGGGATTTTGGTCCACACCAAACAACTCACTGCAGTCTTTATCATTTATTTTAATGATAAAGATATGAAGACTATATAGTTATACCAGAAGGTAAGCCAAGATTTCCTCCGGCAACATCAGAGGTATGAGAGATACTCGTGTTTGTTTCATCTGCAGTCACAATGTAGGATTTGTTGGGTTCAGTAATATTTCATACAATAATGTCACCCTGGTTTAACTTTCATTTACAAAAAGATATCCCTTTTGT
The DNA here is from genome assembly GCF_009764475.1 of Pristis pectinata. Taxonomy (NCBI): domain Eukaryota; kingdom Metazoa; phylum Chordata; class Chondrichthyes; order Rhinopristiformes; family Pristidae; genus Pristis; species Pristis pectinata. The sequence continues at coordinate 68,717,719 of NC_067410.1, forward strand.
CTCTATAGAAAGGTTCAAAGAATCAACATCTTGCGGCTATTTACATCAAGAAAGAAATTAAAAACTTTCATAAATGCTTCGTACTTAATGGCAGTCCATTAGCAGCAATTCAGCTATATCTCAGCACAGGCTTCTTTCCTATAATTGCCGAATCAATTGGAGAGCTCAATCATTTTACACTGCCGTATCAATGGCAAATTTATTTGTATGCTTCTATCAGCAATTAATATACTGTACTCAAAGTTATCTGACACCACAATTCTACAATCCGAATGCATGGGTTTAGTTAATTATCTAAAAGAAAACTGGTGTGTTAAGCTATTCATTTTAAAGAAATTATACAAAATCCATTGTGGGGGTTCCACCTACCACAGGAAATTTAAGTTTACTTGCAATACCAATTTATTTTCACGTTACTTGTTGAGTATTGGGAAAAATTCCATAAACTTGAACATCCAAAAGACATTCTTAATTAGCAAACAGCACTTGTGACAAGATTGTCACTTACAACTATGAACAATACAGAAGATAATAAACTGAACAGCTGTCAACACTTTTACAAAATAAGTATACCTAGAATAAATAATTACTTATTTTGTCCATGACTCAACTACAATAAACAGAATTTTTCCACATGAAATATAGGTTTTAAGCAAAAGGACAACATCTAGTTATTCTGTCCAGGTTTCCATATTTCTGTATAGTTTTTCCAATGGGGCCTAAAGGATGGAACAAGGAGTGAATTCAGGCTCATAATAACCAAACCTGGTCATGTCCAACAGACACTTTCCAAAATAAAAATTAGTTCCAAACATATATTTATACTCAGTACTCATTTCTTTCCTTCTACCACTTTGGTTTCAAACAAAAGAAAAATGGTGTCCATGCCAAGCGGTTAGTATATTAAATATACCTGACACAACCTGCTGTATCCCTGTTGCACGAAGTGACAGGGAAAGCAAATTCTTGACTTATCCCAAGATTAACCTGCTTTGGTTTAACTCAAAATGTATCATACCCAAGTTTGCAGTTTTCATTTCAACACTCAACAAGTTGCAAGTAAACACATTTCCAAATGTATTCCAAACAAAAAAAGCCCATTTTTCATTAATTCCTTCTAATTTTTCCATAGTGGCTTAACACATCAGTCTTAAATGTATACATTCAAATCTTCCATAAAATCATATATGCATTTATAAAATTATATTGATGCATATAAACTATTATAGAACTTGAATTGAAACTTGTTTCCACTGTTTGAAACATAAAATTCAAATATTTTCAGTTTGTAAACTCTATTTTACTTGGAATTGACTTGTGTTGTGAATTATTTCCATTCACTTAGCATTACCAAGGGCTGTTTCACCAACACTTACGTTCACATTTCCCACGTTTGAGATTTTATTTTAAATGTAAAGACACACCTTATATTTCAATACATTCATATTTACCATATCCAAGGTTGATTTAATGTAAAGACACACCTCAATTTCATGGTTTGACGATTCCAAAGGCTGACAACTTACTGCACTTTAGCCAGACGTTTCAAGTAATCCAAATCATTATTAAACCATAGAACCAGCGCATATTGTAAACAAATCTTTCTACGTTTTTACAACGGAAAAAGCAGCTTTTAAAATATAGCAGGTTAACATGTAACACCTCTTTAACACCATTAAGAAAATAGACAATCATTTATTTCAAACAAAATAAATTTCACCCATCCCCCATCTGAAATAATACACATTTGATAAGATTTTTTTTCTCTCTATACTTGTAAAACTGGCTGCCAGGCGGATGGATTGGTGAGAATAACCAAGAACAGTCATCAGCATGTCGTCACCTGACTCCAGTCAGAATAGTGTAATAACAAAAAAAATCGTGAGACCAAATACCGAAGACTACAAACCGGTTTTCCTATTTACTAAATTGGCTTTACTTTCCAATGTATCAAAATCCAGCAAGTATTATTTTGTTTGCAATCAATCTCTCCATCAAACAAAAATAACGAAGCGAGAGAAAAAACACACTCCAGCTTCCTACTCAGGCTTGCCTTTTGTATCCCTGCACGTCCTTCGTCTGCTTGGCAATTAAACAACATTTGTATTTTAGCCTTTTTTTATATGTACGTACAATGAAGTGACGCGAAAACGTTCAAAACCTGCATATCACTGAAAATAAAACTTTCAAATAAATTTCGCCACTTAACCACAGAAAGCAGTTAAAAATAAACGCAGAATAAACAAGGAAAAGAAAGTCTTTTTAAAAGATGTGAACTCGAACTGTAGCCACATTTCCCGCTCCCCTCCCCCAAACACACACACTGTCCGAGCCCCGTCCTCCATCTTAGATCCGCACTTCGCTCGCCTTTTTTCACTTAAAAAAAAGATTAAAAGTTCAAAAATACTAACCGTCCCTGCCCATTTTGGAACCGTTTTTCCCTTCCCGTTCGACGTCGTAAGAAAATATCGAGTTTGAAAATTGATTAAATTAAAAATGGGAATAGTTAACACCGCGTCTTCACAGGACGAACAATCCTAAGCCGCCATCTGGTGGCATTTTCCACAATCGAATGGCGCAATGCAAATCCAGACAAAGATTGCCCTCTGGCGGCCACCATCCGCTGCCTGGCTCGTGCCCGCGCACGAGCCGCCGTGGCTGGTCTATCGCGGCTGCGCGCCCCGAGGCGGCGTAGTGTGTAGGTTGTGTTGAAGTGGGGGGGCGGCTGAAGAAGAGCTGGCGGCACGCACGCGCTTTTCCTCCCTACCGCGCGCGCAGCACGCCGAACAATGGCGTGCGCCTTGACGTCAGAGCCGAGAGGGAGGAGGTGGGGCGCTGCTGGTTGTCAAGCTGGGGGGCTGGTTGAGCGATCAATAGCAAATAAATGTTGGTGCTTGCACAAAGCCTGATGGCCAAGAGCTGTATTCAGCCAGTGGTTGAGGGGTGCTTTCGAGGGTTTTTTTTTGTTAATGGTGTGGAATATCTCAGCCCTCTTCAGCGTTAGTGAAGTGCGCTGTGGCAGTGAGCGACAGGCAGAGATCGTGTAATGGCGGCTGCACAAAAGTGGAGTTAGGAGGGAGAGTCTCGGCTAGTCGCCTGTGGTGTGCCTCCCGATAATGGCAGCAACCTTCCCCACAACAGCCCACCCGAGGAAACGGCATGCAAAATGCATTGAAACCGCTACTGTTTTTATTTCCCCCCTGTAGTGATGAGGAAGCCATTTTGATGCTCTCAGCAATTCGTGTGGACGTCTGAGGTCTCCTCCCCCCGCCAACTGCTGGGCTACGAACGAAAACAAAACTCATTATCTCGTAAAGTCTTTCATGGGAAAGCACTCACACCGCATTCGATTGGGGATGTTGTCAAAGAAGGGAAAGAATAGGATTGTGCCTGCCATAATGTGCGGATAGGCGAATGGAGAGGAGTAATTCAAACATGCTCAACTTAAGTCTATTCGAATTTCATGGAATACTTAGGTCAGATATTTTTCTCTGAACTAGTTGAAGATCTCTTCACTCAGACTGAATGTCTTACTAAGGATTCAATAATTATTATTGGGTAAATAATGCCACCACATTGAGAATTGCCCTGCTTGATTGATACAATAAATTCAAATTATTGGAATGAAATAGGAAATGTTTGAAATGTTCAGCAGCTATAGCAGCACTGTGGAGAGATAAACAGAGTTATCGTTTCAGGTCAGTTATCCTTTATCACGACATTGAGAGACACCAACTGAGATTACACTGAGAATCTGTTGAAATTAAATTCGTTTGCAAATGTGTTCTGCCACGACTAACCCAACAGCTGAATCTGGTGGATGCAAGAGTTTAAATTTCTGGACATCGCAGAAATCAAACAAGTGATCCATACTCTTGAATTAAAACGTCACAGTGGAGTTCACATTTGTAAAAAAGACAAATGAAAAAAAAAGGAAAATACTACAGATGAGGGAAAATGAAATAACGTTTCAAGTCTTCCTGTATCTGTGGAGAGACACAATCAACATTTCAATCAAGTGTTTAGGTTTTAGTGAGAGGGAATTAAACATTTTCTCTGTTGCTCTCTACACAGATGCACTGATCATCTGAGTGTTTTCAATATTTTCTGTTTTCCTTTCTAAAAAGGGAGCCGTAAATAAGATCACAGAGCTCAGGGTAGTTGATGTGAATGATAATGGAGAGGAGCTATCTTTTTGGTGTTAATGCTCTTCAAAGATGATGCCTTTTTGTACCATTTCATCCAAATTATCCTTATGGTAACCTAAGAAAGAGAAGCTCACGAAAGACTTTGATCCACAGTGCTGGGGACATCCTATCTTGTAACCCATTTTATATTAATGACCTACCAAAGAAGAACACTGTATTGAAAATGCAACATGCAATCTCGGGATTAAATATCAACAATAACATGAATCATAGAGATTTTTTGAACTGACATATACTGCACTGTATTCCAAGCATTACATATTCTCTTTGTAGCACTGTGTGAGGTTAGCTATTGGATGAGCCTGAAAACAGTCCTTTTACGTCCAGTCTGGGCTTAAATTTGGGTTTGATGAAAAGGCGGCAGTGTGGATATTAATAGTGCATTTTTGATTTGGTTCTCATTGGAAGCAAGCAAATACCTACCCAGAATTGCAAAATATTGTAGTTTCACTTAACAGCTGAAATAATTGCTGATTTTGGAAGAAGAAATATTCACAATTCCCTTTTAGCTAAGTTTATGCATCTGTTGACTGATGTGAACTTCAGCAATGTGATTCAAGAGGTGGTAACAATTTTAAAGGAGAAAGAATCAAGATTTCCATTCTTTATTGCTATCCTAGTTACCCTTTGCAAGAGACAAAATGAAAATACATCATTTGCTTGCCCCTTGGGATCCACTTGGTACATTCGCAATATGTAGTGATCATTTTAGATAATGTGCTCAAATATTGGAGTGAATCTCAATCTCATAAAATTCAGTTTCAAAATTGCACCAACTGGAATCAGCTGTATTTGATAGAACATTCACTTTCAGCAAGAGAAAAAATGACATAGGCGTAATGCTTGAACCCACTATGAATGGTTAGACAGCAGTATGAATGCTTCCATTTCTGACAGTGGAGTTAATTGTACCTCTGGGTGAAAACGGCAAATGTCATGAGTTAATTATAGTTAGTCTGACATCTGTAGACCAACACTCATTTGATTGAAATATCGAAAGCTGATCAGTGCCAGGACTTTATAGTCAGCATAGAGAAGAGAGTAAAGGAGGGAAATTGCTAGAATCCATTATCAAAGAGGTGGTAACAGGGGACTTCGAAAATAATTGGATTTGAGCAAGTAAGCATGGATTTATGAAAGTGAATTCTGTTGAGGGAGTTTTTTTTGAGGATGTAACAAGCAAAATAGATAAGGGGAGATGTGGTATATTTGAACTTCAGGCAGCCCCTCGATAAACATAAGAATCAAGTAATAGAGCAGGAGTAGGCCATCTAGCCCTTTGAACCTACTCTTCATCAAGATCATGGCTAATCTTCCATCTCAGCACCATCTTCCTGCACGATCCCAATATTCCTCAATTCCTTTCATACCCAGGACTCCATCAATCAATAAGGGTGGAGTCGAACTGGTATTGCAGGGCTGGTTGCTTCACCCTGAGTGGGACACTTCTGGTTGCACTTGCTAAACTCCCTTTACCCTCAGACTGGGCCACCAAGACATCCCCCTCTGACTTGAGGTGAAAAGATATTTCTCCATTCAGGGGATAATGAATATATAAAATTATATACCTGAGTGGGCTGTGGAGGGTTAATCTATTAAAGACCACTGGATTTTTGCAATAATATATAGGGAATCAAGAGGTATGGGGTTAGTGCAAGAAAACAATGCTGAGGAAAAAGATCAGCTATTATCGAATGGAAGAACAGGTAGCAGGAGGCAAATGGCCTACTCCTGCTTCTCTTTCTTATGATTCGATTACTCGACCAGAACTTGGGGCACAGGGCAGAGTTTGAAATTTGGAGACTGCATAAAATTTGCTAATGTAATAAAAAAACAAGAAGTAATATATTCCAAGAGGAGACAAAAATGCTGATGGATTTGGCAGGCAAAATTCAATGAAGAAATTCTTGTGGTAACATGTTTTAATAGGAAGAATTAACAGGCTAAATGTTGCAATGTTAAAGTGGGTGTAAGCAGAAAGACCTGGGGTGTTTGCACACAAACTTTCTTGTAGGTGTCAGAACAGGTAACATGGCAAATGGGATGCCTCTGTAAATGGGGACATTATGCACAAGAGCTAGGAAGTTAGTTAAACCTGTATGTAAATACTAAATTATTGAGTACAATTCTGGGCACAAGAGTTTTGGAATGATGTGAAGGTTATAGAGAAGATGCAAAAAAATTATGATAATGATTCCAGAGATGTGAAATTGCAATTATATGAATAGATTTAGGAAGCTGAGATGGTTTTCTTTGTACTAGAGAAGTGCAAGGAATATTTGATAGTGGTTAAAATTGTGATGGTTTTCACTAGCGTAAATTATGAGAAAATAGTTGTGGTGACTGAAGAGTCAATAACCAGTGAGTGTAAATTTATGGTAATTGTCAAAAGAACCGTAAGCTGTATAACGTTAAAGAAATGCAATCAGTGCTTATGGTTGGTTATGCTGCCTAATAGGCTGCTGGATACAGATTAATTAGAGGAATTGGATAAATAAAGAATAAAAATTGCGGTGATATGAAGAAAGACTGCATTCTTCTTTAACAGAGACAATGCAGACTCAGTGGGCTAAACGTTCTTCTGGGCTAAGCTATTCTATAATGTTTTCAACATAGAAGTATACTCTTCAAGATAATTACTCTGTTAATCCAATTCCCCTCTTGTTTCCCACAGACCTGCATATTTAAGTCCTTCAGGTGTTTAGAGTCAGTGTTATACAGCACAGAAACAGGCCTTGGTTGCCAACCCGAGCTAGTCCCATTTGCCTGCATTTGGTTTATATCCCTCTAAACCTTTTCCATCCATGTACATGTCTAAATGTCTTTTGAATGTTGTAGCTCTACCCACCTCTACCACTTCCTCTGACAGCTCATTCCATATACCCACCACCTTCTGTATGAAAAAGTTGCCCCTCAGGTCCCCTTTAAATCTTTCCCCTCTCACCTTAAATCTGTGCCCTCTAGTTTTATACTCCCCTACCCTGGGAAAAAGACTGTGACCTTTCACCTTATCTATGCCCCTCATGATTTTATATACCTCCAGAAGGTCACCTCTCAGCATCAAAAAAAGCCCCAGCTTATCCAGTCTCTCCTTATAACTAAGGCCTCCTGTCCCAGTAACATCCTCGTGAATCTTTTCTGCACTCTTTACTGACATCCTTCATATAGCTAGGTGACCAGAAATGCACACGATAATCCAAGTGTGGTCTCACCAACGCCTTGTACAGTTGTAACATGACGTCCCAGCTTTTGTACTCAGTGCCCTGACCAATGAAGGCAAACATGCCAAATGCCTCCTTCACCACCTTGTCTACCTATGTTGCCTCTTTCAGGGAACTACGTACTTGTACCCCTAAGTCTCTCTGTTGTACAACACTCTCCAGGGCCTTGCCATTTATTGTGTAAATCCTGCCTTGGTTTAACTTCCAAAATGCAAGACTTTGCACTTTTCCAAGTTAAATTCTATGGCCCACTTTTCCAGTTGATCTGGAATTTCTATTAAAAGTTCATATTTCATATTCTTCCACCACTCAATTGTAATAACTTGCAGCATTAAAGATGCAATTTCAACCGATGTCTTAAATTTTCTGAGGTGCCTTAAATCCAAACTTCTCAAAAGCAGACAAAATGGATTTGTAAAGTAAAAAACACTTATGTTAGAATATGCAAATCAGCAATGAGCAGTTGGCAGTCAAGGTTAACAAAAGAAATCAAAGCAGATTTTAGCTGCTGCTTTAAAGTCTACTTAAACTAAAAACTAAATACAGACAACTATTACAACCTAACAAAAAAAATAAACCTTTCAATAAGAAACATGATTAAATCTAATCACAGTCAAATTTTCCGTGCTTAACAAGTACCCAACAGTTTTGTCGTCAGAATTCTGAGGAAGAGGTCCATAGGAGTTTCCAGACTTCTCTTAACTGTGTCTTGAGAGGACTAAAATAAGAGTCATGCTTTAATTCCCATTTTGCATCAGTACCTACAACAATATTTTTTTCTGTTGACAGTAGGATGGTTGTTTATAGAGTATGTTAGGATTTTGTGATTCAAAAATGATGTGGTGACTGGCACTGGATTTATGCCAAATTATTGAAATAATGTGCGACTCTCTATACAGGAATGAACTAACTAGAATTTCATGTTAGCTTATTCGCATATTTGTTGGATGATTTCCAGCACAAATACCAGATAACATGGGAGTAATGCACTTAGGTACTTGGAAACTAGCGAGCTGCCCTTAAAACACCAACTTTGGCTGAAGGTGGCAGTAGCTGTCTGGGGGAACAGCTAGCATGCAGGAAAATATTTGGATCACTGAATTCACTGTCAGGCAGCAACAAGATCTGGCTCATGTCATTTCAAGCACTACTTTTAAAAATGTCTTCCAATGGAGGATTTGACACAGGTTGATGTCCAAAAATGGGCAAAAGCTATATTCAGTATGAACTAGAAGAAATGCTCATCATTTAAGTAAGAATGACCTGTAAGTACCTCTCAAAGAGAATGATCAAAGGAAATGGGAGGGAACATCAACAAACTATCTTGAATCACATGGAGGCCTGTAGATTAGCATCTCAAAATTTCAAAAACTTTATTTTTGGAAACCAGCATGGTTTTTTATTTGCTCATGAAACAAGAACCATATAAGTAACACATCCCACTTTTCAGCAGTAATAAAATAGGATTCCACCAACAATTTCTCAGTCTTAAAATCTTCTATCCTTTAAGAAAAACTAGAATCTTTCACAAAGCAAAATCTTTCAAGATACTTCACATTAGTAATTTAAAGTTTTGCTTTCTGAAACAATGGCACAGAGAGTAGACCTGCTACCTCACAGTTCCAGTGCCAGATTCCATCCTGAATTCTGGTGCTGTCTGTGTGGAATTTGTATGTTTTGCCTGCAACCATGTGGGTTTCTTCTGGGTGCTCCAGTTTCTTTTCACATTCCAAAGGCAAACATGTTGGTAGGTTAACTGGCAGCATAAATTGCCTCTATTGTTTAAGAGAGTTGGAGAATCTAGGAGGACCGATGGGAATGTCAGGAGAATAAAATGTGACTAGTCTAAATGAGGTGCCTGATGGATGGTGTGGATTTGATGGGCAATAAGGCTTGTTTCCATGCTCTGTGACATTTGAGAGCGTATTAGAACTTATGCCTAAAAACTTGGTCAAAGAGATAAATTTCAAGTAGCGTGTACTCTTCAAAATGCAGCTAACATTAGAAGAACAAGTGAAAAAAGTTGGGAAGAAACTCCAGAACTGAGGTCTTGGTTAGCATGGAGCATAGTAAATTGGGAATATGAAGAAGCCAGAATTGGAGGAGTACTGCTACCTTAGAAGGTTGTAGAGCTAAAGCAAGTTAAAGACGTAGAGCTATAGAGAGATTTGAAAAAAATGGAATTTAAAAATTGATGTGTTGCCTGATCAGGAACCAGTGTAGGTTATGTCGCACGGGGTGAACAGAAATTGATGGAAGTTAAGATACAGGCAGCTGCGTTTTGGAGGGATCATGTAGACAACAAATACACACATGGAGATTTCATCAGCAGATTACTTGTTGCAGGGGCAAAAAAGGACAATGCCATCGAGGTGGAAGTAGGTAACTTTAGATTTGGAGAGAATATACAATCCAAGGTTCTGTTCACATTCATACAGGATACCAAGGTTTTGAGTAATCTAGTTCAATCTCAGATTGTGACCAGGGAGAAGGATGAAGGCTGTGGCTATGGAATCGAGTTTGTGACAGAGATCAGGACAAAGGCTTTGCTCTTCCTAATACTTAATTAAAAGAAACATCTGCTCATCCAATTCTGAACATTAGAGAAGTAGCATAACAAATCAGAAGTGGTGAAATAGTTGGGGGGAAGTTGAAGAGCAGGTAGACAAAGGTGTACCTTTAGATGTTGTGGATGAGGAGCACATGAGTGAGAAGTATCAAGAGCAATTATATGATTTGATAGATAGGAATAAAGTGCAGCCCAGCCCAGTTATGTTCTGTATGAACAGTGGGAGCAAGATCAAAAAGAAGGGGAATGATAGTGTACCACTGTATATTCATGAAACATGTCATTTGTAGATTTAAAGAGGACGATCTGAGGATTTTAAGACAGAAAAATGTAATTTGAGGTTTTCAAACATGAAGTGGTTGGAAAGACTGGCATAAATTTGGGAGATGAAAACTCTTCAAGGATTTTAGACAGTAAAGAAGTTGTGCATGTGTCATCATTTGCAAGCTCAGAGGTTTGAAAGGTGGTTTTTATTTCTTGAGGAGGAGGAGGGTGATGATAACAGCTTCAAAAGGCAGTGTAGGGGGTACTATCTGAAGAGAGGGAACCATTAGCAATATGAGCTAACTTGAAGGCCCAGAAGTGATAGGGTGGCTGGTAGGCAAATATTTGGAAGTAATATTGGGGAAGCAGGAGATGGCTCTCTTGGATAGAATGAGCTTAGAGAGGACAAGAATGGAGGTGGGAGAGAAATCAGTCTCAGTTACGTTTAGGGCTAGGGCATGGGATATCCTTAGAAGTTTTCTTTGTGATATGGATGAAGAACGGGAACTGGCAGAGACAGATGAATAGATCAGTTCAGTCTTAATGACAACGTCCTTGAATTCTTCACATTTTTTGGAGGTGGAAGTTGAGCCTGGAGGGATTAATGAATGTGGCTTCAGTGAAGAAGAAAAGCCAGGGATTGCCTTTGCATTCCAGAATGATCCTGAGAAAGTGAGAATTATGGCAGAGGAGAACAGAACCTTATAGTAGTCTAAGAAATATACACCCTAAAATGTGCAATGTATGGTCACTGTGACGTGCCAGTTTGCTTTGGCCATGGGTGTGCCAGAGCAAACTTCAATAGGCCTTTCCTGTTACTGGACACAATTGCAGGTTTTCCTTTGACTTCTGTAGGGGTTTGTTGGGGCCGGCCAGAAATTAAAGTGCCCTTAAGATTTAACATTTGACAATACCACCGCTTCTCTTACATCAGTTCACCAATGCCACCCAAGAAAGAATCTTCAATTTCCATTTATTGCCTAATTTTCTCAGTGTTGTTATAGAAGAAATTTCCACCCAATATATGTGAGTGGAAGGTTACTGGAGGGGATGGTCCAATAAGAAAAATCTCGTCATTGGGGTATATAAACTTTATGGGGAAAGGTCTGTTTTGGACATGTGAGATGGAGGAGTTAATGACACAATTATGATTAAATAGGTAAATACCTTTTTTTAAAGATCTCTACCTTTCATATCCAAACAACAATTTAGAGTATAAGGAACTCAGAAGAGGGGTTGTGAGAGTGCGGTCAAAGAGAAAGATATAAATAGCTTTAGAACTCAAGGATATATATGAAAAAAGGATGCTTGAACATTGTATTTCACTGGAAAGTCCGATGTCTGTTTTCAAGGATGTGCAGTTTACAGACATGTAAAGAGCGTACCTTCTTTATACAGAACAAGTGCCAATAGCAGCTTTGTCCCAGGAGTAGGCCATCCAAGGTGGAGGGTTACTTCAGTTGTATGGACATTTCATAGTTACTGGATCTGGTTCTATCTTTTATACCAGTGGTTTTCAACCTTTTTCATGCTGCAGCCCCCCAGAACATGTCCTTGTTAGATGGTAGACCCCCAAAGCCCACAAAATCAAACAATCAATAATTCATGCATACAACACTTAAATTACTGCACATAGGCCCTATAACTACCAGCAGTGTCTTTCAGTGTTCAGTTCAATGTGAAGGTTGTGCCTGTTTTGCACTGCAGAGTTTGTCCAAACGTGGTATGTGCGACAAACATATGCATATGTCATCCTCAATATTCAGTCTTGATCTGTATTTGGTTTTCATGGCAGTGACTGCAGAAAATGCTATTTCGCACAAGTAAGTGGTTGCAAGCGGTAACGGAACATTGACGGCTTTGCCAGACAGCCGTGGATACTCCTGGGAACATGCTATCCAGAATGACAACAGTGACATTCGGTTGAACTGCAAGCGCAAAGTCCTGTCAGATGACAGTTCAGCCAATTCTTCTCGTTCATGTCCAGTTAAATCAGTAAGCATGCATTCAAACAAATTTTGAATCCAATCAAACATGCTCGTGTCATGCTCGCGGCCTGGCTTTGATAAAGTTAAAGATCTTAATGCACGTGGAAAGCACATCTGCAAGATTTTCATCCATATCCTTTGCAGCCAAAGCCTCACGGTGAACTATGCAGTGGGTTGCTGCTACATGGGGAGCTACTTCTTTCACTTGTGCGACTAGACCCGACTTCCGTCCCGTCATTGCGCAGCACCATCCGTGCATACTCCAATACACTGTGTCCACGCCAATGCCTATTGTACAAAAAAAGTGTCAAGCACACGGAAAAGTTCTTCACCGGCTGTATGCCCTGGGAGCGCCTTGCAAAACAAAAAGTCTTCCAAAGCCTCTCCTTCCCAGCAATATTGAACATAAACCAACAACTGCGCAGCACTGGCAACATAAGTACTTTCATCGAGCTGAATCGCAAATCTGACTTGCTGAAGACGTGCTATCAGCTGGCTCTGTATATCTTCCGCCATATCACCAATTCTTCTGCTTACTGTGTTATCAGACAGTGGAATGGCTTTCAGTTTTTGACTGGATTCTTTTCCCAGTACAACTTCGCACATATCTACTGCTGCAGGTAGTATAAGCTCTTCTCCAATTGTGTGAGGCTTTCTGGAACGTGCTATTCGTAATGCTACCAAATATGATGTGCGAAGAGCCTTCTCACTTACAGTGGCACAGGCTGTCATTTTGCCTTTCTGCTTGAGGTACAGCTCCTTTTGCCACTCAAAATATTCCTTCGGCTTACTGGCAATATCTGGAATGCACTGTTGTTAAATGGCGCTTCAATTTCTCTCGTTTCATTGCATCGTTGGACAGTGTTTGCAAACACACAACGCAGAGAGGTTGGTCCACATTTGTCCCCACTGCGATGAAGCTATATGAAATGTATTCTGGATCGTACTTGCGTTGTTTTCTCTTTCGGTCACCCTTATCCCCTTCGTCATCAGAATCTTCGGGTTTCTGATCAGCTTTTCTCTTCAGAAATTTCTCCATACTCAGTAAATACACACGGGACAGTTTAATTACTATTACTGGTAAACAAAATTATCAAAACTAATCTAAAATTTACACGCTTGTGCACTTTTCGTTTAACAGTGATGTCACTGTGGCGTAAATGCACGGTAAGTAAGCAATATTATTAAGGCACACCAACAATGTCACTCAGTCTCGCTAACACTACAGTGCACAACAGAATAGTAGTGAGTAGTGAACACTACTGACTACTCTGACTACACAAATCGAATATTAAGCAGCAGCTTACCAGAAGGGTACACCGTTGAAATCTCTAAGATTGTCGCCTATAACAGATAGAATAGATATAGCCGATTTTCTGAATAGTGGAAAACTGGAGCAAGCAAGTAAGCTACGTCTTTGTAACAGGTCACTTTTCCATTTTTTTCTTGGCTTGCTCGCAGACCCCCTGGCAACCCGCCGTGGACCCCTAGGGGTCTGCGGACCACAGGTTGAAAACCTCTGTCTTATACCACAAGTCAGATTGCATCCACCTAAGGGAATCAAAATGAATATACTCTTAGTCATGCTCTGGTGTTTATCAAGATGGCAGCCAGACAGAAGCAGGTGCAATTTTATGAGACTGACTTAATCAAATACATAATTAATAATGACATGGCAATGAAGTCTGCTGTGTTATGAAGTTCTCGAATGAGTTAAAGAATCTATCCTTTATATGCACATGATGGAGAAGGGATTTTTTTCATGCAATCCACAAGGGTAGATCACATAAAAAAAGAAACTTTATTTCAGGATTGAGTTCCAATACACCTTACAGCAGATATGGAATTATTCTATATTGATTTATTGATGTAACTCTGAATCCAAAGGAACAAGTGGCAACTTCCCAAGGTTCAAGCAAGAGATAAAGGTGAAGTTCTGAATGTGGTAGCATTTTTGTCATTGCTCTTTTTTTTATATTCTTTGTCATGGTAACAGGAGGTATACCTTTCCATCTCTAAATTCCCTTCTTTAAATAACTTAGGGTGGTCTGGATTCCAAAGGATGCATGCATAATGACAGCTTTGCAAGTATCTCACAGGAACTTTCACTTTGTGAGAAGTATTCTGTCTTTTTAAGCCTTTTTGATACAGGGGTTAATAGCAGAACCTCACATTTCCTCTCCAGTCAAAAGGCTGTTGAATCTGCATACATAAAAAAAATCCAAAATTGCATCTCCCAACTGCATGTCACAATTTTCAGGCTCAGAAATCATAGTCATAGCGTCATACAGCACAGAAACGGGCCCTTCGGCTCACCATGTCTATACTGCCCTTGCACCTCTCTACACTAATCCCATTTACCCGCATCGCTTTGTCCTTCACCCTTCTGTGTTCACACGCTTTTCACATTGCCTGGTCCACTTCCCGCTCTCCCTGCTTCACCCTGCAGCCGACTGCTGTTGCGTATTCTTCACTTAGTTACCCCTTCACTCTGTCCATCCCTGCTCCTGGTTCACCCTACATAGATCCACTAGACCACCGCCCTTCCAAGTCTGCTTGAGCTCCACCTTGCCCCTAACTTCCAGGTCTGCTTGAGCCCCACCCTGCCATCTTCCTGTCAGGTCCGCTTGAGCCCACCCTGCCGAAGCCACACCCAGTTTGCCATTTCCACTCAGGTGATCCTGATGCCTTTGCACTTAACCTTGTTGCCCACTGAGTTCACCCTCGCTTCGCTCAGTCTTCTCAGACTTCACCCTACCCGCTGCGCTGGCTCATCACCTCTTCACTTTCCGCGGTCCACTTCCAGTCATCCTGCTCTCCCTGCGGTCAATTACTGTTGTGCATTCATTACTTAGTTGCCCCTTCGCTCTGTTTATTTCTATTCCGGATTCATCGTACACGGTCCGCTAGGCCACCAACCTTTCAGGTCCCTCATTTTAATCATTCTCAGCTGGCGAGACTTTTTTAACCTCAAAGTCAGTTTCCATATTCAATGACTCAACTCTTCAGGTACTTAGAAAATGCCTTGTGGGATAACTGAAACTTTCATTTTGAAGTGTAGTGCTGTTGTAATATATTCTAAATGGTCTTACTAGCTTTCCATTTTTACCTTCATATTTATCTTAGAGCTCAAAAACAAGTACAGTCCTCATTATTAACACTGAAAATGCTAAAAGGACTATACTAGTATTCACATTTTGCAGAAGGTTCTGCATTTAAGCGTAAAATAGAAAATGCTGTAAATACTCAGCAGGTCAAATTACATCTCTGTAATTACTCGGCTATTACAAATCACTGTCAAGCATGCCAATATGAAACAAAGCTGTAAATATAGGTAATGTTTCAAGTCAACATGTTTTCATCTGAACTGTTCTGATGAAAGATCATCAACTTGAAAAAGTACTTTTGTTTCTCTCTCCATAGATGCTGCCTGACCTGTTGAGTACTTACAGCATTTTCTCACTTATTTCAGATTTCCAATATCTGTATTTTTTGCTTCTGAATTTGAATGTGTTTATATAAACATAAAGCAGAGCTATTTAGTAAAGGAGACACAAAATAATTTCATTGTAGTTTAAATGATGTATATTTTTAGCCCTCTCAGTCAAACATGTCCATAAATAGTTATCCTGTAAAAACAAAGGAGCCACTCTGTTATATACAGATATTTAGAAATTTATGGGATAGATGGAGAAAGGGAATCCAATTATTGCTGTACTTGTATTTGTATGGAAAACAAAATGTGCAAAGGATTGTGAAAATTATTAAATGATAGATTTGAAATTGCTTGAGAACAATAACAATTCTTATCAGTGAGTTTCTGTTTAATCAATTCTGGTTACTAATCTAATGATTTTAGTTTCATAAATACAGTAGTTATTTTACAGATTTGGAAGTTTGCATCGATTTGGAGCCCATATATTGTCACATGATATTCCCTAATAAGTGAGCTACCAAGATAAATATATGATTTATTAAATGGTAAGAAGGCACAGGTGCTATAAATCAACCACTCCCATCAGTCATAATGGCAATCAGAATCAATACATGATTAATGAAGGATCAACATACAATAAACAATCTGGAAAAAAGCTTAGAGGGAATACCTTACTCCTATTTGTGAGGATATACTCACAAGGAAGGCCATTTGGAGATGGTATCACAGAATTGTAGCTTCGATTCTCTGAAATGCAATATCTAACCACAATTTTTAATTGGGAATGTCCAGACATAGAATTGCCACTTAGAGTTCTTATATGAAGCTATATTTACAGCTTTTTTGTTTCATATTGGCACACTTTGCAGTAATTTGTAATAGCAGAGTAATTTTTAAAAGAAGGCTATCAAGATGACAACTCACAATGCAAGGCAGCTTAAAACTCAGAGTCATTCAGCACAGAAACAGGCTCTTCAGCCTATCATGTCCATGTGGATATCAAATTCCCAACCATATTAATCCCATTTTCCAGCACTTGATCCATACCCTTCTATGCCTTGGTGGTTGGATTGCTTGTCCAAATAAATGTTGTGAGGGTACCTGCCTCCACCACCCTCTCAGGCAATACATTTCTGATTCCTGTTATCCTCCGGGTGAAAAAAATTCTTCCTCTGAACATCTTTTCCCTCACTCTAAACCTATCCCCTCTGATTTTGGACTACTCTACTATAGGGAAGAGCTTCCTACTATCCACCCTATCTGTGCCCCTCATAATTTTCTATACCTCTGTCAAACTCAGTCTATCCAGTCTCTCCACACAACTGAAACATCCTACCCTAGGCAACATCTTGGTAAATCTTCTCTGTACTCTTTCCAATGCAATCTTGTTCTATATAGTGTGGTAACTAGAACTACGCACAATACTCCTATCCAAAATTCTGAAACGTTGTACCATGATTTCAGTGTTCTTATAATCTTTGATCTGGCTAATTAACATGGGCATCCTACATACCTTCTTCACCATCTTAACTAGCTGAGTTGTGATCTTTAGGGATCAATGGACTTGTACACCAAGGTCCAACTTTCCTCAGTATTCCCTTGGGCCCTACCATTCATTGTGTATGTCCTACCTTTATGAAACCTCCCAAATACATCACCTCTCACTTATCAGGATTAAATTCCATCTGCCATTTCTCCACCCAGGTTACTGGCTTATCAGGCAAAGCAAATAAAACTGCAGGTGCTGGAATCTGAAATAAAAACAGAAATTCTGGAGGAAATCAGCTAGCTAAGCAGCATCTGTGAAAAGAGAAACTAGTCAACATTTTGGATGTGTTCAGAGCAAGGGTCACTGCCTTGAAACATTTACTGGTTTGTCTTTCCACAGTTGCTGCTTGACTAGCTGAGTTCTTTCAGCATTTCTATTTTTGTTACTCGTGATCAACATCATTCTGTAGCCCAAGTCTTCCCTTCTCACCAATCCCTGTGGTACACCACTAGTCTCAGGCTTCCAATCACAAAAGCAACCCTCCACTATTACCCTCTGTCTCATATTGCTTGCCAATTTTGGATCCAGTTTGCCTTGGGTCCCATGTACTCTAACCTTTTGGACCAGCCTTACACGTAGGACCTTGTCAAAGGCCTCACTGAAGTCCATGTAGACTGCATCAACTGCATTGCCTTCATCAAGTTTTCAAAAGTGATTGAGAAGTGACGTAAATCAAAAAGTACTGATTAGGTGATGCAGAACATCACAAGCAAATGCAGTTAATGTCTGTCAATCAGATAATCACTATAAGATATTGCATACACCAAACCATCAACAGAGGATAAGGTACTGCTCCCCATACCTTGCAGGTAATCAGATGGATCCAGAAATTATTGCACCTTGTTATAATTAATCAGCTTATAGATGGGGTAGCTGAGAGAGATTAGCAAACATTTGGAGCAGTTCCTATTCACTGTTTCTTTCTTAAAATTGCAAGTGCCAAACATCTCTCTGAAAACTTCCTGAGGCAAACAAGGCAGGCAACAGATGCATATAATTAATAATCTTGAATCATTAGAACAGAAATATTATTCATACTTCTGACACTGCATATTTAGTGATTCATATGACACAACTTTCAGCTAAACATTGTTGAGAAAAGTCTATCGTATATACAAAAGTATATGCAAAGAAACAAATTAATTATTCTACATCAATCCAAGTTTTATGTTATATTTGAGCAAATAGATTGCATTAATATGGAAAATAGAGAACCATGCATATAGATTTATTAGACCTCCCATACCTGCCATATGCTCTAGCTTTCATTTTGCTCATTGGAGGATATTGCATCATTCTCTCATGAGAGCTGCAGGGTATCCAAACTTCTGTCAGATTATCTTCCACAGGTGAGTATCATTGTGTCTTGTAGGCCTCATGCAAAATTTACATTTATGTCACCATAAAATTATTGAAGTTACATATAACAGAAAGTCTTTGATTAAGGATTTGTCACCAGTGAACAATCAGTTAAACACAGTTCCATCCAAACTCCCAGCTCACAAAAAAATAAATCACTGGCAAATAATATATTTAGTTAGAACTGAGTATTGAAGACTGCAGGATGAGGGGACTTTATCAGATTTCCTTGCCCTCTTTGTTCCTCAAAGTTGCACTCTCCATTGCTGCCATGATAAACTGAGGATTCTTTTTACCTTTTGTGTTTAATAAAGTGACTAATTGGTCAGTTTTTTTTTTGTCTCTGCGAAGTTTCAAAAATATGTCTGAATCTTCAAACCATTTCCATTTAGAGTTTATAAAAGAATAGAAAACAGAATTATCTAAGCAATTATGTTTCAAACACAACATGCATGAGAACATCTGTGCTGAAACCATTTCTCATCAACGTTAATGTCAAAAGTTAATAAATGAAGCATGTTGGTGAAATGCAGGAAATTTAGCAAATTTGAAACTCGAGGCAGTGGCTGAGGGAATACAATATTGTCTAAGGGACAGAAAGCAGAGAATCATGGTGGATTCTAGTTTTCAGAATGCAATGGTGTCCCAACGGGACACCACTTATTTATATATATTAATCAGCTGAACCTGGATCACCCAGATATAGTCATCATAATTTGGATATCCTCAGTGAGTATCTCAAGGTTTTAAGTGGAAACATTCATTGTAAAGTGGTAACTTTACACCTTTTTCATCTGAAAAACAATTATTATCAGCTTGTAATAAAAATGTCTAACCATGTAGTCCAGAAGCATAATCACTGGTTTCTTACAACTGGTTTTTCAGGTACTTTTTCAACTTTCTCTTTCTGGATAATTCGGGAAGTTTAAATAAATCCTACAAAACAAAGCAGTGAGTAACATAGAGAGTATTTTCAGGTCCATGGTTTTAAGAGATGTGTGTTAGTGTTTTGTTCTACCTGTATGAAGTTATTTCCTGGGCTGCGAATATTTGATATTCCATGAAAGCATTGACACAAACAGTTAATGTCATAAACATTACGCTGAGCTTTAAAATAATTTCACAATCAACCAGATGAAAACTCATTGCCTAAGTATATTTACAAGAACTTGTGGTTTTGTTTATCAGTAAGGGAATGCTTTCATTACTGGCATAGCAACATCAATATCAGTTAATTCCATCAGTTTAGATCCACCTATTATGCTTTTGTCTATCTCTGCTGTTACAGAAATTTAAAATAAAGTCATTCATTGTTTGTCAATCTCAAGCAGCCTCTGATCTTATGTTCCTTTCTACATAATGAAAACAAACGTGTTTAATTGAAATGGCAGAGCCTGTCTAAAAATAGAAATTAATTAGCAACCCACTGATTATTCTGACAAAATTTGGCTGCTAATTACAGTTTTAACAGAAGGAGGAAGATATCACTCAGAGAGTCAGCTGTACAGTAATTATTTAATAGTCCCACACAAAAAAATGCCACAAAGATGTTAAATGCAGAGAACTAAATTTTACATTTTATAAATGAATTTCTGAGAATTCAGACCTTTTACAAACTTTACTAATTGGAACTTTCAGAACGGTGGCACTGGATGAAACCTGCTGCTTTTGTACCGAATGGTTTGATCCTCATTTATATTCCTGGCAGTTTTGGCACAAACCCACATGCAAAAATTAGAAACACCCAGAGTTTGAATTGAACTCTCTATATGTAACTGCTGCTGTTATTTCCATCAATAGAATGGATAGGTATTTCCTTTACTAATCAGATATTTCTTCTGAATCCTGCACTAATAAACCAGATCATTCTAGATTCTGTTCATTCCCTAAGCTTGCCTCCTACAGTGCCCATCTGCCTGCACTAACCTGCTACAGATACAGGAGACAGGCCAAACTGACCCTCCATACCTGAGAATTGTCTCTAGATGTAGAGAGGGCATGAGCAGTGATTAGGCCTCAGATGGTGAATTGTGCAGCTTTGCTGCTGATCACTATGACAGCCTACTGGCTGCTTGCATCATTCTATCCCACTGTGATAAGACTATTGAACAGTTCCCTTATACGATGAGATGGACTCCGACCTCATGTTGTGACCTTGCACTTTATTGCACTGCAGTTTCTCTGTAGCTGTGACACTTTACTCTGTACTGTTATTGTTTGTACCTGTACTACCTCAATGCACTCTGCACTAACTCAATGTAACTGCACTGTCAAATGAATTGACCTGTACGATCGATATGCAAGACAAATTTTTCACTGTACCTTGGTACAAGTGACAATAATAACCCAATACCAATACCTTTTAACTCTCTTTAAATGTCTCAGATAGTCAGTCATTTAAAAAAATGTTCCCAATAAAATTTAAAGCAATAAAAAATATTACGAGTAAAATATATAAAAAAACAATTTTGCAAGGTGGATATTAATTAAATATATAGATAAAGGGAAATTACAAAAGAAGGAAAAAGTATATCTGCATTTATTTATTTACTCAGGGTCACCAACCCCATTTAAATAAATTGGATTGTGATTTTTATGTTACGTATCCCTGGTGTAGAGCTGCTGAATTCAAAGTGCACCTGGCTCCTCTGCTTGGCATGTCTGTGTTCTATTGCTGGACTCAGTTGCAACTCCAGCAACAAAGCAGGGAGTAAGATTCCATAGTACGGATGTCAAGGTGAGGTGAAAAGTGAGCAGAAGCCACTTTAGTTCTCTATGGAACCACCAGTTAAAGCTGAGTACAATCCAAACCAATGACTAATTTCTACAAATATAAAGTTTAAATGGCTTTATAAACAAAGGAGTAACTTCAAAAATTGGAGAATTTTAAATGTGTATTTTATTACTCCTCCTGGACTCTTCACCACACTCTATTTATTCTCATGATGACAACCACCATCAAAACATTTCCAAATATTGTTCTACAGTTTTGTTAAGTGCTGTATGAAAAAGCATGAGTTATCTCAGCCTTCACTTTTTACATTTTTTCCTATGGCAAAGCATTGTGCCTCATTCAGACCTCTCAGCTGTAATCAGGTCTCACCATCTGGATCTAAACATGTGCTCTGCCAGTATGCGATGTAGTAATTTGACACAATGAAGTGGGATGCCGCTGAGCTGATGTTTTTCCTTTCACATTCATTCAGGCCTGAAATTATATTTCACTGCTTAGATCTTTCGTGTTTTTTGAATCAAGATTTATACGCAAGGGCCTGACGGAATATTCCCCAGGCTGCTCTGCAAGGCGAAGAAGGAGATTGCTGAACCATTAGCTAGGATCTTTGAGCCCTCGTTGTCCATGGGAATGGTACCTGAGGGTTGGAGGGTGGCAAATGTTGTCCTCTTATTCAAAAAAGGAAGAAAGGATAGTCCAGGGAATTATAGACCAGTGAGCCTTACGTCTGTGGTGGACAAGCTGTTGGAAAGGATTCTTAGAGATAGGAGTTGTGGGCATTTGGAGAATCATGGTCTGATCAGGGACAGCCAGCATGGCTTTGTGAAGGGCAGATCACGTCTCACAAGCCTGATAGGGTTCTTTGAGGAGGTGACCAGGCAAATTGATGAGGGTAGTACAGTAGATGTGGTCTACATGGATTTTAGTAAGGCATTTGACAAGGTTTTGGGCTATGAACAAAGTTAACCAAATCCATCTCCCCAACACCAAGTGTTCCAGATTGATCCAAAGGTCTTAGGAAAGGCCAGGGTCTGACTCAGCTGGAGATCTCTCATCATTCAGCTGTCAAGTTGCACTGGAAAAATCTCAGTGGAGTTTGATTTGTTTTATTTGTTCATTTACAGGAAGTGGATATCACTGGTGTTGCTAGCACTCATTGCCAATCCCTAAGTGCACCTGATCTGAGGAGGTGCTCAGGAGTTAACTATGATGGTAGGCCTGGAGTCACATAAAGGCCAGATAGGATGTCAGATTTCCTTCTCAAAGTCAAGTTTATTGTCATATGCCCAAGTACATGTATGCACAGGTGCAATGAAAAACTTACTTGCAGCAGCATCACAGGCATATAGCGTCACATACACAACAATCACAAGGAAAACATAAATTGTACAAAGATTATACAAGAAAGAACACAATTAGAACAAAAAAATGTCCATTGGAGTGCAAAGTGGTCAAGGTGGTCATTGTGTTACTATTCTGAGGTAGTGATTAGGGTTGTGCAGAACTGAATGGTTGAAGGGAAGTAGCTGTTCCTGAACCTGGTGGTGTGGGACTTCAGGCTTTTGTACCTCCTGCCCGATGGTAGCTGTGAGAAGATGGCATGGCCCAGATGGTCAGGATCTTTGATGATAGATGCTGCCTTGTTGAGAGTGCCTTATGTAGATACTACCGATGGTAGGGAGGGATGTGCCAGTGATGTGCTGAGGAGCATTAGTGAACCAAATAGGTTTTTACAATAATCCAGTAATTTCATGGTAACATACTGAGACCAGCATTTCTTTAAAAAGAAAACTTCCATATATATTTAATTAGTTGAATTTAAATTCCCCAGTTGCCATGGTAGGATTCAGATTCATGTTTTGGCTTAATGGTTCAGAACTCTGGCTGCTTTTTGTAAACATAAAAAAGAGTTGTAAGTAGAGCTTCCTCCTGGATCAAAGATTTCTGAGATTTAGACCCTTATAAAGTAATCCGGAAAGTACCCTTCTAAGAGCCGCCTCTTCAGTTGTGCAGCTGCTGTTGTTGACTCACATCAGCTATTTACCAGAGTAAAAGCACTGTCAGTGCCAGTGGAAGTCATAATGGCTTTAAGCCTCTGCAATATTCACTTGTATAAGAGCTTTAATACTTGACTTTTGTGCATGAAACCTACTAACAGTTCATATTGTACAATAATTGCTTTGTTTGTGCACCTACCATCCACGTCCATGGTGATTTGCTTGTTGACAGCTGGGACTGACTACATCCCTTAGATCATTCCAGCATATTGAATTTTTCTTCAAAGACAGTTGCCCCCATTATGGAAGAGATTGGCCACAGATGGTGGACCACATAACCCCTTCTTTTACCTCCTGCCAGCAGAAGCAAATTTGGATAGGAAAACAGAGGATAGCTTACTAAAGTTTCATTATGATGCTCTGCTTTTATGCTTTGAGATACAGGGCACTTTCTGCCAAGAAACTAAATATGAGAGTTCAGTCCCCAGTGAAAGTAGTATGAAACATGAAGTTTTGCCTCAGAAGTCTGTTCACTCCTCTTTACATATTTCCTTATGACATAGAAGGAGGCCATTCTGCCCATCGAGTCTATGCCAGCAGACAGAGCAATCACATTCCCTCTGTAGAGGCAGGTACAATGACAATGTTTAAGAGACATTTAGACAGGTACATGGATAGAAAGAATTTAAAGGGAAATGGGTCAAACATGGACAAATGGGACTAGCTCAGGTACAGATCTTGGTTGGCATGGACGAGTTGAGCGGAAGGGCCTGTTTCTGTGCTGTACAACTCCATGACTCTAATTTTCCCTGTAACCTATTCTCCCCATATTCCCATCAATTTTACCACTCACCTACACCAGGGGACATTTACAGTGGCCAATCAATCTACCAACCTGCACACCTTTGAGATGTAGGAGGAATCTGGAGTACACTGGGAAGCCTACATGGTCAATGGGAAATGTGCAAACTCCACTCAGACAAGCACTGAGATCATGATTGAACCCAGATTGCTGGAGATGTGAGGCAGCAGCTTTACTAGTTACACCACGAAGCAGCCGTTTCTTAACCTCCTCGAGATACAACTCATTCAGAAGATCCCAAGAATGAAGATGATATGTGAGGTCACACAGCTTGTGGATGGGAGCTCTCTATCATGCTAATGTGCAAGAGACAATTGATCACCATCATCCTTGAGGCCCACAGTAGTTATTTGGCAAAACTCCCAAACTCATTCAAACTATTCCTGAGGCAATCAGAATAAACCAATTGCTTGTGCAAAGAGGAATATAACAGATCACAATGTGGTGAAGACAAATTATTATCAAGGACAAGAATTATAATATTCTTCATCACAGGAAATCTACTGCTTTACTGGATATATGTAATATGAAAATCCAACTGTGGTCATTTTCCTACAGACCAGTTAAAGTAATCCAAAGTCTCACCACGTGTTATTACACCAATTTTCTTGCTGTACCTAACTTTCTCAAGGTATTCTGGAGCATAAAATTACAAAAAGTGGGTCAGAAAACATAAGCTATTCAGGTTCTCCCTTTAAGATTGAACCAAACAAACTTTTCACCAATACCTGGATTTAAATCTGTGGGTGAGTTCTGTGAAAGAAACTGTAGTGAGGTTATTAAGGTTGTGCTGTAGTGTGGAGGTTGTTGGTGGAAGCCTGATCATATAGGGGTGTGGGTGGAAGGGATTTTTGTCTTTATTTTGAAGATTATCATGAGGTTTCCAACTGTTGCAAAGGTGTGAATGGTACTGTGTGCAACTGGGGGGAAGCAGATAATGGCCTTCCTGCTCCTTGCCTATAAGTGGTGCTGGAAAGGCATCTATTTCGTGGACTCAATTATTCTCTGAATTTCACTGCTGAATTTCACTGCAAAACTCAGTCACCTTGGGTTAAAATGCAGACACACAGCATATTTAAACAATCAACCTACTTCCCATGAGTGATTTGGCTGAACTCTCTTCATCCTGCCTCTCTTAGCACCAGAAGTAGGTGGGGTTGGTACTTTTTTTCGTACTTTTTTGAGAATTTATTCTCTGATATTGCCCCAACGTATTCATCATTTGGATTAAATTGACCTTGGTAGCCGATATCACAGTTCTCAATTTTCTTCCTTTTTTTTAATTTCAATGCCAAAATTTTCAAGAGCACAATTAAAAAAAAACTGTAAAAAGAACCATAATCAGAAATGTGAGCTTACCTACTTATAAACAAAACTTTTAACCTAGGGTCAATTTAGAGTGATACTATGTTAAGTGCCACCACATGGCTGAATTTAACTATTCTGAGGTTGTGACATGCTAATACTCTGGTGTGCAGCAAGAAGAGCAGTCGATAATTGATATCAGAAGCATAAAAGTGAAAAAAAACTGCAGATGCTTGAAACCTGAAATAAAAAAATAGAAAATGCTGGACTCAGCAGGTCAGGCAGTATCTGTGGAAAGAGAAACCAAGTTAATCTTTCCAAGTCAAGGCACATTTGTCAAAACTTGGAGAAAACAAATTATTTTTAATTTGCAGAGAAGGTGGGGGAGGGATAGAAAGAACAAATGGAATATCTCTGATAGGGTGAGACCAAGGTTGGATTATAGAAGTCATCCAGTTGATGTTTTAATGGGGACAGTTAGAAATAAAGAAAACTAACAAAATCTATAAAATGAGGGCAGTTGGAGGGTGAGAATACAAACAAGAGAATGTAAGAGTTACAAAATGCAAAGATGTAGGACATGCCCGGCAGGACAGGCTGTGCAAATGAAGAGAGTACAACAGATGGATGGCTCACAGCAGAAAGTGTCATTTTTGATACAGAGAAAACAAGTTACCTGAAGGTGTAGAATTCAATAATGAGTCCAGAAGGTTGCAAAGTGCCCAAATCGAAGATGAAATTTAGTTTCTCAAGCTTACATTAGGTCTAGCTATAACAGTGGCAGGAGACCACAGATAGATAGATCAGAGTGAGAGCAGGAAGAGGATTAAATTGGCAGGCAACTGGGAGTTCTGAGTCATCTTTGCAGACTGAACACAGGTATTCTGCAAATGAACCCAATTTGTCTTTAGTTTCTCCAAAGTAGAAGGGATCACATTGTGAACACCAAATGCAATGCACTACATCTGGAGGAAAGGAAATGAACTACTGCTTCACTTGGAAGGATTGTTTGAGTCCTTCAATGGTGAGGTGGGAAGAAATGAAAGGACAGATGTTGCCTCTTCTGTGTTTGCATGGGAAAGTGCCATAAGGAGGGGAGTGGTTGGTGGGGATGAAGAGTGGACCAGGGACTGTTGGAGGAAACAGTCTCTTTGAAATGCTGAAAGGAGAGGGGAGGAAAGGAGAAGAGGTGATAGTGGTGGAGTAATACACCAAATGTACTGGAGGAACTCAGCAGGTCAGGCAGCATCCATGAAGGGAAATAAACAGTCAACATTTCAGGCCGAGACCTTTCATCAGGACTGGAAAGGAAGGAGGCAGAAGCCAGAGAAAGGTGGGGGGATGAGGAGGAGCACAGGCAGGCAGGGGATAGATGAGTTCAGGTGATAGGTGAGTCCAGGTGAGAGGGGGAAGGTAGATGGGTGAGGGAGGGGGAGAAGATGTAATAAATTGAGAAGTGATAAGTAGAAGAGGCCAAGGGCTGAAGAAGAAGGAATCTGGTAGGAGAGGGCAATGGACCATGGAATAAAGGATGGGGGAGGGGAGGAGAGGAGGTGGGCAGGTCATCAAGGCGGGGGAAGGGAGCTATAGGAATAAGGGAAGACAAAGGAGTGGTGGGGGGAAGAAAAAAAGGGGTGGAGTTACTGGAAATTAGAGAAATCAATGTTGAGGCAATCAGTTTGGAGATTCCCAAGGCGGAATATAGGTGTTGTTCCTCCAACCTGCGTCAGGTCTCAACGTGGCAGTAGAGGAGGCCTTGGATAGACATGTCAGTATGGGAGTGGGATGTGGAACTGAAGTGGATGGCCACCGGAAGGTCCTGGCTGTTGCGGCGGACGGAGCGAAGGTGCTCGACGAAGCGGTCACTCAATCTGTGTCAGGTCTCACTGATGTACAGGAGGCCGCACTGGGAGCACCGGATGCAATAAGTGCCACCCTCAGACTCACAGGTGAAGTGCTGCCTCACCAGGAAGGATTGTCTCGGGCCCTGAATGGTGGTGAGGGAGGAGGTGTAGGGACAGGTGTAGCACACGTGATTGCAGGCATAAGTGCCAGGGGGTTTATCAGTGGGGAGGGACAAGTGGACAAGGGCATCATGGAGAGAGCGGTCCCTACAGAAAGAAGAGAGAGCTGGTGAGGGGAAGATGTGCCTGGTGGTAGGATTCCATTGGAGGTGGCAGAAGTCGCGCAGAATGATGTGTTCGATACAGAGGCTCGTGGGGTGGTAGGTGAAGTTTGCCAGACGGAGGAGGGTGTCTCCATTTTGTGCCTAGTGATGGAGTCTTGTTGGAGCTGGCTGAAATTGTGAAGTATGATCTGTTGAATGCAAAGGTTTGTGAGGTGAAAGGTGAGGACCAGGTGGACTCTATCCTTCACTATCCAGGAGGAAAATGGTGAGAGTAGATACAGATACAGATGAGATATGGTCAAGGGCTTTGTTAACTGTGTTGGATTCGACTGCTTTTAATTAGCTTTTTAACATGTATAGTGTTTAATACACTTCAAGTGGCAGCACAAGGAATGGCCACTTACTAACTTATTGGTTGGTCCGTCAGGTGAATATGTGGTTTTCTCATTGGTTGGTTTGGCCACAAGTATCTAAAAGGTTTCCTGATTGGACTATTGTTAGCTAAAGAGCATCTCTTATCTCAGGTATAAAAGGTGTCGGTTTTTGTTAATCTCTCTCTTGCTCTTCCTCCCCCCTGGCCTGAGCTTTCTTTTGTTCCCTTTGTCTCAGCTCATCAAAGCTAGTGCCATGTGCTCTGTGACTGTTTCTTTGTTTTAGACTTTTCCAATAAAACTCTGTGAAGCACCAAGTTGTCTTCAGCTCATTCCTGGACTCCTGAAAGAACCTGTGGATTCGAAAATAACCAGATCCGACAACTATGAGTAGCATACATCTTCTTAGTTTTGTTTATTCAACAAGGAGTAACTTACATACTAGATTCTTGAATGTTATATTTATTAGATTAATGAAGCAGAATCTGCAGAACTCATTCACACATAGAATGAATATAATATTCATTTATTTCTGTTTTTTTCTTTTTTGCAAGTACTAATTCTAATTGGGTTTCACATACATTGGCGATATGAAATGCTGACATCGCCTGCAAGACCAGGATTTAATGAAAGTCCCTAGTTGCCTTTGAGAGCACAGTGAACCACTTTATTAAACCATTACGTTCCTCTGACTGAAGGAATCCCATCACTACTGTCAGGTAACTAGTTCCAAGGAATTTACAGATGGTGACATCTTCACATCCTGTTGTCCTTGTGCTTCCAGCTTGTGGAGGTTACAAGTGGTATAGTGCGGTGCAGTTTGCTAATGGTACACTCTGAGAAAATTGCAAGCCAATGTAATCTTCAGATTGATTCAGCAGACTGTTGATCTTACTTATAAATATACCTTAGAAGTTCTGTGAGAAGACATATCACATTCCAATTTTCTGTTTATTCCTAGGTGCCTGTTTGAGAAGTAATGATGACTACCAGCTAGCACTCGGGGAGAAAAGCTCATCCTCTTTATGCCTTTCCTGAGAGGACCATTTCAGAGTGACTGATGAGTGTTAAAGGATGTTAAGGTCTCAACCAGTACTATATTGCCTCAGCTAGCTATGAGAGCTGCAGGATTTTTTGACCTTTGCATGGCATTGTCCATAATCAAGGTCAAAAGCATAATGTACTTTCCCTAACTCTATCTTCCTTGGGTTTGCAATAAGACCATAAGATATAGAAGCAGAATTAGGCCATTCAGCCCATCGAGTCTGCTCCACCGTTCAATCATGGCTGATTTATTTTTCCTTCTCAACTCCATTCTGCTGTCTTCTCCCCGTAACCTTTGACACCCTTACTAATCAAGAACTTATCAACCTCCACCTTAAGTGTACCCAATGACTTCGCCTCCACAGCTGTCTGTGGCAATGAATTCCACAGATTCACCACCCTCCTCATCTCTGTTCTAAAGGGATATCCTTTCATTCTAAGGCTGGGCCCTCTGGTCCTAGACTCCCCCAATACTGGAAACATCCTTTCCACATCCACTCTATCCAGGCCTTTCAATATTCAGTAGGTTTCAATGAGATCTCCCCTCATCCTTTGGAACTCCAGCGAGTACAGGATCAGAGCCATCAAGCGCTCCTCATAATTTAAGCCTTTCACCCCCAGGATCATAATTGTAAACCTCCTCTGAACCCCCTCCAACACCAGCACATCATTCCTTAGATACAAGGCCCAAAACTGCTCACAATAGCACAGTTGGAAATGAATCCTTTAAATCTGATTTGTGTCAGCATTGACCATGTTGCTATACAGTGGCTAGAATAATGCTTATCTCCCTGTGGAGAATTATGTTCTTCTGCTTCTTTGCACAATGCATTGAAGCACCACAGACTCCATTCTTATAAATTCCTCCAAGTTTAGATGATTCCATAAGTATGGTACATTTATCAATTGCCACTGAAAAATTCTCATTCTGTGCATGGAAGATCTGGTTTTATCTATTGAAATATAAAATCAGAGTATACCTGCAAGAGAATGTAAGTCTAAGAGGATTGGTTGTGTTTGCATTTCTCAGTTGTTTCCATGGTATGTCTGCTATGTGAATCTATCTAATTGGGAAGAGCATTAAAACTGAGTTCAAACTTGTTCTCACTCTATCCAGAGGAATAGTTTTTGCAGGAAAATGTTATGAAACATCAAGTGGGAATGGAAGCCTGAGATAATTTCTCACACCTCCACCTCTAATCCTGTACCAAATTGTCCCCTACATGTTGTCATAGCTGGGATTTGCTAACTTGTTACAGATCAGAGCTTGGTCTTCTGCTCTGTATAACTTAGAAGGAATTGCTGACTCTGGCAATATGACAAAAGTGTCCAAACTGCACTCCTTGGGCCATATCCAAACCACAGAGCCAAGCCATTCAGTTCAGATTCTTATTTTGTATTTTGGTTGATGGTTCATGCTGTTTGACTTGGCAAGGCATTCCGAAAATGCTAACCTTCTGTCTATTGACTCATTGGTGAATGAACTGTAGACTTGATCTTCAGCTTGCAATTCACAAGTGAATGGGGAGATTAAAATAGTCCAACCACCAGGGGTCTATGATGTGCATCTAAATTGTCCACAAAATAGAGAGTTTCTGTCTTTCTTTCAATGTCTCTACAATAGATCTCTTTGATATTTATCATCAGATATGTTCTGAGCATTGCTTGAAAAATTGATGAAAATCCATTTTCAGAGGGTTAAATATACTACTGCACAATCTCTGTTTCCATAAGGAAAGATGCCAAAATGAGCAGCCTATTTATTGGCAATGCTTAAAGTTGCTCCTGTGCTACACTTCACAAGCATCGATAGTAGGCCATGATATTAATTATAACTCACCCCAAGAATTGAACCAGAAAAGAATAATCAATTCTTTTCAGACCAGATTTTGTGATCTTATTGCTCTTGCAGCACTATCCAAATTGTGCCAGCAGAGGGCACTTGCTACAACAGTATTCATGTTAGGATTGTAAATTTCTGTTTGAAATGTTTACACAATTAACAAACTGAGGCCTTTCTTTTCTATCTTGTGATTAAATCTGACATTTTACGGAAAGTTAATTCCTTTATTCTTTATTAACTTGAGACATATTAAATTATATACATTCATATGCGTAAAAGAAAGCTGCAATCAGAGTAAACTGGTTCTTCGGAAGCACCATGTGTAAAAATAATGTGGAGTGACACAAATTGGCTTGCATTTTAAAAGCATAAATTGTCTCAATACTGAGTTGTTATTGAGAAGGTATATAAGCTTTATTCACATGTCTTATATTGCCTTACCCAACATCTCATCTGATGTAGTTTGTCATGAGAATGAGTGATACTGGAACTTAAAAAAAATAGAGTTAGTCCTAAGTACAAAATGACAATTGAAGAATCTAAACGTATCAAGGGGTTATATACATGGGAGTGGTGTACAAGCAGGCATGTTTTGAAACCATTGAAATTTATGCATATTGGTGTGGACATTATTTATGAAAGTACCTGAAACCTTCTACTACGTTGCTTCCTCAGCCACTTGTGATTCTAAATTTAAACTCATGGCAATTAGTTTAGCACTCAACCCACAAGATGAAAAAAAAACCAAATCAGTTCTCACCAAAATGCCGATTCCACTCCTGGAGCACTCAGAACACACTTTAGTTTAATTCCATTGAAATATGGAAGACATAAATTACACAGACCGAAGATGCTAACGTAATATAGTCTATAGGCAGAATTTTTCGGGACAAAGAGTTCTATGGTCAATAGATGACTGAACAGTGTCACAATTGGTTATATATAGGCTTCCTTATTACCTATCATCATATTATTTCCTTAAATGATGCATTCCAAAGATCAATTCATATTGCAAAGATAATTGTTCTCTTTTGTTTCCTAGCTCATAATAAAAATTGTCAAGTGCATGAAAAGACCTCGCTGGTGAATTTAATTGTATCAAAATGTCCCACACAGAGTATGAATAGATCCCAGCACTGAAGGTTACATTGTGCTTAATACATTGAATGTCTTCATTTTCTTTTGGGATTCTTCTACACCATGTGATTCCTCATCTAAGATGATAAGTAACTATAAATTTTCTGCCACTGATTATTTGGAAGCCATTTCTCATTTCATCATCAGTCAGCATAGTTTGAAGTGAAAACTCTCTTGGATTGGAATTAAATTGCATTATGTTCGTAACAAACACATTTGTTGGAACAAGTCCAGCCTTCTACTTTGAAGGAGGCATAGATTCACTTTAAATAAAGAGATTAATTATCTGTATTAAAATAGATACGAACATTTCAGATGAATGCTCCAAAGTGTTCACTTGTAACATAAAGGTGAATTTAATGCAATCCATTAATCCCAGATTTAAAACTGAAATCTCAGATAATCTCAGATTTAAAACAATCAATTGTGCAACAATTTACTGTTTGTAAAAGGACATTGCAAATTTCTACCAGTCTTTATGTATAGATACAGTATGCTTCCTAACTGCACTACTAATTGACTTTTAGGCTATGGTACTTTGGTCTCAGACTCACCAGTAAATGAAAATAATTTCTCCTGAATTATCTTATCAGTCCTGCTTAATATGTTGCAAAGCTAGCTCAAATCATTCCTTTATTATCTAAATTCCAGGCAATATAATCCTGCCTTGTAACTAACTCTTTAAATTCAGTTACCCAACTAATAAATATAACCTGCTATCCCTCCAACAGCAATATATTCTTCCAAAGGTGTAGGAACCAGAACTCACAACACTCTGGTATGGTCTAACTATGGTTTTGTATAATTGTAACAGAATAGGAATTAGTTTAATAGGAATAGCAATAAACTAAATACATTTACTGATTACAACTGGTAATTATGTATTTTTAAGACCAGCTGCTTGGATGTCAAAGTGGACATCCAATTGCTTTTGGTGAAATGTGGTATGGAGACATGATGTTGAATAAGTTTACATGACAGATGATAGAGAAGCTGATTCAGAAATGCTTGCAATCTGGAGCTTGACAATCGTGAACAAATTGGTTTTCCTGTGACCATTGGCTTATTTTTCAGGGCATATTGCTCCTGATGTGGAGCTAGAAGTTCTGGTATTACTGTCTTGTTATATTATGATGTCTTTACATTATGCATTGGGATTTTACATTGAATTTATCAAGTAGGTCTCCAGGTAATCTCCAAAGATGGTACTGTACATCATTCTGGCTTTCAGCTGACCAACTTTTAACCAGCATGATTCAGTTTCTTTGGGAATGAAAGTTAGTTTAAGTTCAACAGAAAGCTGAAATTGTAAGCAATGGGACCCAGGATAATGCTTGAGAAAAGAGAAGAAGTTTATGGAGATTTTGCTGTTTATCTCGTGGAAAATTCAACTCACTCTGGACAATGGATGAGTGATTTGATAGTACAAACAGAGTGTGAGGAAGAGGAGAGATTGTGGAAAG
Organism: Pristis pectinata; assembly: GCF_009764475.1. Lineage (NCBI taxonomy): Eukaryota > Metazoa > Chordata > Chondrichthyes > Rhinopristiformes > Pristidae > Pristis > Pristis pectinata. The sequence goes on from NC_067410.1 coordinate 68,751,197, forward strand.
TGGACTCTTCAGTTTACTACTAGAATCTGTGCATATGTGTGGAGCAGTAGAGGGTAGGTTGTCAAGACCTTTAATATTCAGGTAAGAATGGAATTGTTTATATAGTTTGTTCCTTGGGTGGAATCAGGTTTGTTGAATTTTTCCTCTAATATTGGTACAAATCTTTCTACTTCTTGTCATTATTTTCAAGATTGCTAATAGTAGGAGGAATTCCCAAAGACCACATACCCTATCTATAAATTATTGATACTTGGACCAGATATTGTACAGAATAATAGGGGAACACAAGTTAAATTACAACCTCAGTGAATAGACATAAAATTAATTTTCATGGAACTATTTATCAGTTCTTTTTTCTGTATTTATATGATCCAGTCCCTACAGTTGTCTTTTGTTGCAGCTTTTGTCTTTTGACATCTTGTTCCACGGATGATGGTTTTACTGCAATTTTTGAAATGTTTATGTAATATTTATTTTACAAAATATGTTTCATATTAATATTAGATGCACGTTTCAAATGAAACAAGCCAATCGGAAGTTAATGCTACATTTTCACAGAGAGGCTCTTAAAACGTACATTAAGCATCTGTGGTTTATCAAAGTGTTAACACATGCTGCAGATGCTGCCATAAATATTTTATTACTTGTTGATTCGGGACAACAGAGCTCGCCAAGAGATGTCATGATGAAGTGTTGATTTCAGTTACATTGATCTATAAACAAGAGCTTTAATTTTACTTAATCCATCTTAATCCATGACTTTGTGACCCAGGAATTTCTATAAATCATATTTTTAAGAGAAAATCGCTCTTATTATATAATTAACAATAAGCCTTTCTACAAAAATTTAAGCAAGAACAACATCATATTAAGATGATTCCTGTGAGCCATCATGGTTCATTCATTGGAAAGCCTATATGAAAGAGAAAGGTATAATGACTTCCTTATTCAAAAAAGCCCCCCGCACATAAGTTCTCAGTGTGTTAAAAGCATTTACAATAATTTATTTGTTTCACAGCCTCAAATATTTTTTCCTTTATCCTAGCTTTGTGGACCTTTCTAAAACCTCCAATCTCCACAAAGATCACAAATTTGGTGCAATTGATTTCCAGAAGGTGTGTATTCAAATGGTGTTCAAACAGAGGAAAATAACTTTTGGTGATGCAAGAGTCTTAACTATGTATGTTTTATCAAACGTGTTACATTGCAAGACTGATTTTAGTCCATTATTAGTTTATTTGTTGATTTACCATTTGAATAGCCAAACTGATATCTGAAAGTAATTCATACTATAAAATACAATGTAGAAAGATTTGTGTTGCTTCAGGAATTTTAATGCAACTTTATCTCTCTCCCTGGATTCAGGTATCTTGGCAGTCAGTGTTGGGCCTAACTCCTGATACAGAACTCTTCTTATGACGATATGCATTAAAGCTACAAGATTGAGATAAAAATGGCACTTCAAGTCTATTTCTTGACTTTGTCATTCAATACCAAAATACCTTCAACATAACTTTCTTTGAATTGAGTTTGAATTTAAAGCCTTTTGTTTTTTTTTAAATAATCTACCACACTGATACCTAAGATCTTCTCCAATATCTCTCATGGACCAACCATTAATGGGTCAAGAATGATCTGGCTGATTGATTTCCATACATTCTGGTCCTAAATTCCAGTCCTAGAAGATACAGGAGCCTGAGGGCACATACCACCAGGATCAAGGACAGCTTCTATCCCACTCTGATAAGACTATTGAATGGTTCCCCTATTGTTGAGATGGACTCTTGACCTCACAATCTACCTTGTTGTGACCTTGCACCTTATTGTCTACCTGCCATGCATGTCCCTGTAGCTGTGACACTTTACTCTGTACTCTTATTTTTTTTACCTGTTACTACCTCAATGCACTCTGTACTAACTCACTGTATCTGCACTGTGTAATGAATTGATCTGTACGAATGGTATGCAAGACAGGTTTTTCACTGTACCTCAGTACAAGTGACAATAATAAACCAATGCCAATAAATAGCCAATCCCTTATCCTGAGACTATGCTCTTTACTTCTCGACTTTCCAGATGGAGGATAAAGCCTTTCAGCATGTGTTCTCTCTACCCTTTTCCAATCCTTATTTGTTTCAATGAGATCACATTTCATTTTTCTAAACCCCAATGAATGCACATTCATCCAACCCAATATCTCTTCACAGGACAATCCTTTCATTTAAGGAACTAATCTAATGAAGCAATTATTCATCACCTCCAAGGCTTTCATTTCCTTCCTTTGGTACAGAGACCAAATCCACATACTTCATTCCAAATGTTAATAAAGCCCTGTACAATTTCAGTAAGATTTTTTTTACCTATAACACCAATATACCATTTATCTTCTGGATTGTTTGCTGTGCACAGCATTTGTTGATGTCTCACTATTTAAATAATAATCTGTTTTTCCCTTCTTCTTACCAAAGTGATTAAGTTCATATTTTTGAACCTTATTCAGGGTGGCACAGTGGTGCAGCTAGTAGAGCTGCTGCTTGCAACTCCAATGACCCAGATTCAATACTGACCTCCTGTGCTCTCAGTCTGGAGTTTGACAATGTGGATTTCCTCCAGTTGTTCCATTTTCCTCCCATATCCCAAAGTCATGTGGGTTGGTAGATTAATTGCCCTGAGTATGTGGCTTGATGATAGAATTTAAGGGGAACTGAGTGGAACATGGGGAGAATAAATTAATTTAAGATTAGTGTAACGGGGTGCTTTATGGTCAGCATGACCTCTGTGGACTGAAGGGCCTGTTTCAGTGCTCTATGAATCTATGGCATCATATTCCATTTATTACACTTTTTCTTCTCACTTAACTTGTTCACAACTCTTGCATTCTCTTTGTGTGTCTTTGCACAGCACATTTGCACATCCAGGTTTGTTTCATCAGCAAATCTGAATATGTTACATGCAGACACAAGAGACTGCAGATGCTGGAATCTGGGAGCAAAAAAAACAAGCCTCTGGAGGAGTCGAACAGGTCAGGCAGCATCTGTGGAGGGAAATGGACAGATGATGTTTCGGGTGGAGACCTCTCAAGTGTTACACTCTGTTTCATCATCTCTCATTATTATAGATATTAAATTAACTGAGAGTTCAGTACTGATCTCCCATATCCCACCACCATCCTGAAGAAAAAGAACATTAATCTGTGTTTTCTCTCTTCTAATTTATCCTTTTTCCAAACTAATGACCGAGCGCATCTCTATGAGCACTTATTTCTTGCAATTCTTATCGAATATCTTTGAAAATATTTATTTTCATTCATTATTGTCCACATCCTCAGAAAACAATTTTTCTTTCATAAGACCATGTTGATTCTGCCTAACGATGTTACAATTTTCTCATAGTCCTGTTACCACATCCTCACTAATGAACTTGAGCATTTTCCTGGCAACTGATGTGAGGTGATCTGCTACATGGTTCCTTATTTTCCCTCTCCCTCCTATTTTGAAGTTGTTGGTTGCAAGATAAGAATTAGTTAATTAACATTAATGTTTCTGCCTTATTTCATGCAGAAACATCAATGTTATTTCACTAATTCTTATTTGTTAAGCCGCATTGAATATAATAAAAGAGCCTTCATGGGACAGATCCTAATTTAATTCTTTTCTACTTTTGGTTGAGGATCTTTGTACAGAAGACATCTCCCTGTTCCTTGATGTAGAAGTGATGGTTAGTTTTTCCCAATTTGACATTGTGAAGCCAGCAGTCAGATCCCCTTTTCCTTACATAGATAATGCTTAACAAACCAAGTTCCAAATGCTTTAATTTAATATGCTCAACAGTAAATAAGGCCACATTATACATCTTCCAGCATCTTGCAGCTTACTTTCTCTTGAGTCACCTCTTTTCGTAAATCTGTTTAGTAAAGGGGTCATTCCCTTTAAGAGCATCTTCCCCATGTATACTCACCATCACAAAATAGTGAACCCTTCACCTTTCCGGTGAATTTGAGTTCATCTGCAGGTATATCAGCCACAGACTGATGATGGTTCTGATTCCAGAGGAAGGGAATGGCACTTTAAGAATCTTCCCTTCGAAGATAATTGCACCTGAAATGGGAGAAGACTTTCTGCAGTCAGCCTTTACTAAAAGAGGAGGCTCAAGAGCAACAGGCCCTGAAAGAAAGCTGCAAGATGCTGAAAGATATATCATGCAGACTGTTTAACATTGAGCATACTAAGTTAAAGTGTTTGGTGCCTGGTTTGTTAAAGGACATCTATGTAAGGAAAAAGGTCTGACATGGTAAAGCTGCAGGCTTCACAAATTGAAGTTGGGAAAGACTAAGCATCATTTATACTCCAAAGAAAGGGGACATGGATCCAGAAAAAACAAAAATTGATTTTTCACAATGACTGAAGATACCTTTAATAAAGTAAAACTGAGATATCTGAATTTATCATATTGTACAACATAATACAGTCTCCATATTTTCATCTAGCAGTGGTTAGTTCAACACAACTTGAGTTTTTGTTATGCAACGTGATGACAAAATGGACAGCAGTTTTTTTTACTGTCTTCACAAACACTCTAATTGTGTATCCATGGAAAACACTGAACTTATCTTGATTGACATTTGGGCTTCTGCAAATAGCAAAAAGCCAATTATCTGTAGGTGAGGGATGTTGCTTGTTCCTTTCATGCATCACATCATTAATCTCTAATGTGAAGTCTGGAAGGTTAAGTCGTGCACAAAATGTGTAGATAATATCTGCTTCTCTGATGGATGAAAAATTAGAATTTTCTGAATTGATTATCCAATCCAGAAGACAATACCATCAAATCTTAGGACTGCTGCTTCAAAAAAATAACTATTGTAATTATTTTAAAGTCTAGGAGTTAAAGCTGGGTTCTGTTTTGCCTTAATTAAACTATTATTTGAAAAAAAATGAAGCATTTGGTTCCTAATGCCCTTGAGGAAATGAAATCCCCTTACCTTGTCTCATCTCTCTGTATTTGACTCCACACTGACCAATGTGATTGACTCTTAACTGCCCTCTGAAGTGGCCAGGGAAGCATCTCCTTTCAGGGTGTATTTAGGAAAGGATGAAAGGAATGGAGGCCAGGTCCACATGCTATGAATCAATAAAAAAAGGAGCTTGACCGGCTGGGATGGAGACACTTGTAATTGATCACAATCAATTGTCAAGGTCTTCATTTTGTGGGGCCCTGCAGAATAATAACACCCTTATTTTTGCAAAAATTTTAGTATGTATGAACACAGATACATACTTGGAGTGATAAAATGACTGATTTTCTTAAAATGCTAGTAGAATGCTGGCCATTTTCTTCTGGAAAACCCAAATACATTGGGGAGAAGTTATACAGCAGCTGTAATAAAAAGTCCATTAAACCACACCCGGAGTACAGTGTTGAGTTAGGGCTACCACATTTTATGAAGCATATATATCTGTTGGGAGTGAAAAGTAGATTGACCAGAATGATGACTGGAGTCTTAGAATTAAGTTATAAGTGGACTTAAAGCAGGATTGTATGTTTTGGAATTTAATATTAGCTGTGATTTAATTCACATTTTCAAACTATTAATGGAAAATGATACAGAAGGAAATTATTCAGCTGATTGGGAAGTCCAGGGCAGGGGGAAATAGAGCAGGCTGTTCCCATTAGCAGATGGTTCAAAGATCAGGGGACACGCTAACAGTGATAGGTGTGAGGTATAGGGAAAGGTAAGGATAAACTTCATTACACAGTGTTTATGATCCAAAACTCCCTGCCTGTAAGGGTGATGGGAATAGAATCATCCAGATCTTATCAAAGGGAATTGGATACCGATTTGAAGACATTTATATAGAGCAGAGGAATGGGACTCTGGATTATTCTACAAAGACCTGTTACAGAATGGATGGATCATATTGCTGTAACAATTCTGTGATGCCGTGAGTGAAGTTGGGAAACATTTCTGCACAGCAGAGTGATTGAAGTTTAGAAATCTCATATGGAAAAACTATTGATGCTCAGTCAATTTTAATTTAAAATATAGATTGCTAGAATGTGTGTTTGTTAATGAAGAGTACGAAGCCATGTGGGAAAAATGAAGAGGTATGAAATTAAGTCACATATCATTCACGTTCATAGAATACAAAACAAGTGCAAGGGGCTCGATGGTCTACATCAGTGCATTTATTTATTCCAAAAATAATTACAAATTTTAGATTGTTAAACATACCAGAATATTTTTTTCATATCTCCAAATTGAAATTTAAAACACAACTTTACAGTCAACTTTATTTTAAATCATGTGCATATGTTTTACAATTCACTTAAGAACAGCTTCATTGAAGTTTTCATTTTGAAACACATACATATGGAACAATTATTCCATATTTTTTCTATGAAAAGAAGGTGAGACCACAACTGAAGGACTTTGATGATTAAATCTACAGGATTTTAGGCTTTTCGTACCTCTGTGCCAAGATTGCAATATCAAATGTAACTCACTATATCATTTTTATTTTCTTATTTTTTTATTTGCTTTCAGCTGTTTGAATACATATCTTCCATTATGGTTACGTATTTTACTACCCTACTTTGACTTCCAACCTTTGCTGTGCCTGTTCCCATTTGATGGGTTGGGTTTCACCAGGATACAGTTCAATAGTTGCAATTTAATTTTCATTAAAGCTGCATCTTGCCTTCAGTAGATAACAGCAAAAGTCATTTTTTCTCATTAATTTGCAATTCTTCTGCTTCCAAAATCTTTATCAGAACCAAACAGTCAGCTGATCTGATAATGTGAGCACTGCTTGATTGAACTGAATTTGATTGAAAGCAGACCTAAAATTATTCTGTGGACCTGTGCTACTGAAACTCTTTCAAATCTGACAATGAGAAATAACAGTCAGAAGCAATGGAGTGCTCCTCATTAATGGATGGAATGGTAGATAGATATTGAAGTCATTGAAAAGGCAAAATTCAATGAAAGTATTGCTATCTGCAAAATTAGCAAGTGGCATTTGTTTGTTCAGCTGAAGATGATACAAAACTAGTGGTGTGGAATTGGGGAAAGCAGCTAAGAAATTAATTACGTAGTCAAAATATGTCGGGGGAATATCAATAGAAGATAAAAGATTTAATGATAAACTGCAAAATACTGTTTAATGTCAAATCATCAGTTCATGGTGGTGATATAGTTAGGGAAGACTTTGATGAAAACCTTAGTAGTTCTACACTTGAGTTCACTGTTTTGTATAGTGATCAGCAAAACCGATGGAATTATGAACAAATGTGCTAAAACAGAAGTTAAGACAAGGAAAACATGACCAAACCACACAATGCTCTGGGTTGCTGAGAAACCTGGGAGACATTCAGGTGCTGTCAGTGGCTATAAGGGGGTACTGAGGCTGTTGGGGATCAGATTTTTGAGGAAAACATAAGAGACAGTAATTGCTCATCTTAAGAAAGAAGTGCCTCAGATGAGATCTTCAGTGAGGTCCATGAGATTGTCAAGGGAATGGAGAAGTATAATGAAAACATAGAAATGTGATTGAGGATTTAGGACAATAACACACAAAAATCATGAACTTCATTTTGGAACCCCCAAAGCATTTATATATAAGTTTTAATTTGTGTCCAAGCCTGATGCAAACTTAGGGTCACTTAAAAATACTATCTATCTTTAGTATACTAATTGCAGCCAGATTTCTGAACTTAGGCTGATGCTTCTGTGTTGAAACATGTGAAAAATTCTTTTGCAGTGACACAGAAGTAACACGGTAAGCCAACGTGGTCAGACTTCCACAAATTTTAATATCTGTGACCTGCTGTCACAATCCCCCCTGAGAACCAGACCCTGCACAAACTAAAGCCATTGTTCTAAAAATGGGAAATTCAGACGTCAGGGAGCTTAAGGAGGTCCACAAAATAACACAATTATTCCTGTCTCATGCTGTTTTGAATGCAGGGGAGTAGATTGCACACATAAACTCTTTCTCAGCCTCCCAGGATGCCAAAGACCTTACGTAATGGTGAAAGTAATCCAATTTCTGAACATCTGATTTTCTACTTATTGATACTGCATAGCCTCACATTTTCCCACATAATTGTCCATGTGCCGTCATTTTGTCCACTTGGTTAATGTATAGATATTGCATTACAGACACTGTACATACTCTTCAAATTCTTTCCCATGTTATTGTATCATTAATGAACCTGGGCAAGGAACACACTGCCATTTTATCCAGGCCATTAATATTGATTGTACTTCAACCAATCCTTTATCTACGTATGGGATTAAATAGGTAATTTCTGATTAAATTGTGCAGCTTTGGGTAAAATTGTCCTCTGTAATATTATCATTGAATCTATTGGAGGCATTGTGTTAACCTCTCTGAACAGTTAACAAAGTAATCATCATGTGCTAAACTTGCATGGTCGCATATCGCTCTATTTGTGTTTTGCAGTGTGGTATGACTGTATCTCCAGGGTTTGCTCAGCAATTTTGCTTTGCTTAGTTGCAGTGGAAATGTAGTCCTTCTTGCAAGTGAGCTACTTCTATGAACAACTTAAACTAATACTTGGCTAGCTCAACAGACAGCAAGTGATAAATTAATGCACAAGAAATCATATAATACTACTTTAATGGAAGTTATTATGAGCATCTTTGAGAACAACTTGGCCTAGAAAATGATTTACTGCCTTTTAATGGTGTTAGAGTGTTGTGGGTCACCCTAAAGCTGCTTGCGAAAGTAATATCTTCATTTGCAAGGTCATTGAACAACGTTGTCAGGTTTCCCTGTATAATGATGCAGTGAAATTGTCTGTGTCAGTTGCAATGTGACATTCTATCGATCTTTTGCAAGTTCATGTAGCTGCTGACTTTTAGCCTTACAAAATGGACAGTCAACTGGGTAGATGAAGGGTCTCAACTTGAAATGTCAACTGTCCGTTTTCCTCCATAGATACTGTCTGACCCACTGAGTTCCTCCAGCATTTTGATTTTTGCTAATAATTTAAAGGGCTTAGAGAAGATAAGAAAGGTGACAGTGAGTGAGAGTTGTGAGTCATCAGTGTACCTGTGGAAACTAACAATGCATTCATATGATGTTGCTGAGAAGTAGCCTTTAGGTAAGAAATAGGATGGGCAGACAAGGGATGGTATTAGAGGTATCAGCATAGGTATAAGCGGAGGTTTAAACCAGAGTTAGAGCTGAAGTGCAACCACTAATACAGACAGGGAAAAGAGTGGAAGAGAGGAAATTGGAAGAGAAAAGACAATGGATGGAAGCAGGTGCACAAGAACAGAGGTGCTCTGAAAACTTCTCCCCAGAATGATACAAACCATCTTTGCTAGCAATCATCTAGAATTTCATCCATATGCCACCCAAATACCTTTTACAATTTGGATGGATTTCCTGTTTTACAAGTCACTGTCAAAAATGTCATCAAGGTGATAATTTAATGAGAACAACCATGGTAGCTGAAACCCTCCACAACCTTCTCTGTAACTTAAGACTAACTTGTTTTCTTTCTTTCTCAATTCAGATAAAGGGTGTCCTAGCTGAAGCACTAGCTCTGTTTCTCTTTTCACAGATACTACCTGACTTATTGAGTGTTTCCACCATTTCTTGTTTTTATTTCAGATTTCTAGCATCTGCAGTTTTTTTTATTATCATGATGAATAATTCAATAAATCCGTGCCTGATGTCTTGATTCCTCTGTACAATTGGAATTAAAAGCATGATCGAGAAATTGTAAAGTTGAAAGTGTATTCAGCCTTCAATGAAAATGTGCTTTTTTTCTCACGCAGTCTGTAAGGAAAACAATGGGTTGCGTTATCAACAGAGAAAAACAACTGCAAGTGGTTTCCTCCAACACTTCCCACAGCTTCTACCAGGTATTAATAGAGAATTCAAATATAAAACATAACTTCAGCCAGACAAATGCAACCTTTGAGCTAAATCATAATACTATTACTTGAGTTGATCAGATGCTCCATTTCTGGTGGTGGCCACAAACCGAAGAACAACAGCAAAATGCTGGAGCTTCACTGCAGCAAAGTATATTATTCAGGCCCTTGTTTTTTAGGTGCCAGTGCTGCTGATGAAAGTTGATTTGTGGCCAGAATGAGTATTAAAGGATGTGAATATGATAGCAACCTGAGGATTAATATTTGTACTGTTCCTGCAGAACTAAATTAATATGAAAATAATGTCCTTAAGGACTGCGATTCCAATGTGCCTGCCAGATGTTTTGAGCGTCATTGGATTTTTCAATCTCTCAGATGATGCATTTTTAATTCAGAAGGACTCATAATTGCAGTGGCTATTATTCTTTATTCAATCACTATCTCAATGAATTAACCTTACCCTTTGACAGACAGACAAAAGGGAAAACTAGCACTTACGTCATATCTTTTGTGTACTTCAGATATCCCTAAGTACTTCGTATTCAATAAATTATTCTAAGAGTAATCATTTGTTTTGAACTTTAGCTAATTAGTATACCACAAGTTCCCATAAATGATAATGAGATACTTGACCAGATGCCAAAGCAAACCTGTATAATGGTGCCATCAGTTAGAATAAGTGAACTCTGGTATGTGTAGCAGAAACTTTCTTCCCTCAGCTCCAGGATATTATAGACAATAAAAAGTAGTAAATGCTGAAATACTCAGCAGATCAGGCAGTACCTGTGGAGAGAGCAACAGAATTAATGACTTTGGTCGGTAACCTTTAGAAATGAAATAATTTTTCAGTTGCAGAGATAGGAGAAGGGGCAGAGAGAGCAAAACATGAAGGTCTGTGATAGGGCAGAGACCAAGAGAGATTAAATTACAAAAGTAGGGGTGAAATGTAAGACTGGACTGGCTAATGATATGTAATTGTTGAATCTGATGTTTACAGAAATTTGCAGAGTTTGGTTTTGGGCTCCAAGATATTGATTGAAATAATAAGCCGTAAGTCATTGGAACTTACTGTTTGTGGAAGTTGCAATGCAAAGTTTTCTTTCCTTCCTCTTTCCGCCCTGGGACTTCTGTCTCCCTGGGAGCCAGAAGGTGAATTCAAGCTTTAACTAAGTCTCTGGCTTGATCCTGAAAGTTGCACCGCCAGGTTTCCCTATATCAGAAAGTTCTGAGAGGAATTGTTCATTAAATGATTATAAGACCTGGTAGTTAAAGTACCCCATTCATTTTCTGCCACAGTGATTCTAGTGTCTATAGGCTCCTTACAATACACACAAAGCTGATTGTGATCATGGATCTGAGATGGTGAAACTGAACTGTAAAGGATAGAAGGAATAGCACATAATGAAAGAGATAAGTTTGTCAATACTGTAGGAGGGAAAGATAAAGGAGAGACCTATTATGTGGATCCCATATTTGTCCCTGAATTTATTTGCTCTAGCACTGTTAGCCTTATCTTCTGCTGTCAAGGTCCTAAGCTCTGGAAATACTCCCTAAGCCTATCTAAGATCCTTTATGACACACCTTAAAATCTTCTTTGACCAAACTTTGGGCATCTGTTCTGATACCTCCTGAGATATTTCTTGGATAGTTCTTAAATATTTCTATAAATTATAACTTGCCTGTGGAGCACTTTGGGACATTTCTGTATGTTAGAGACAGTATAGAAATGGAAGCTCTAACATTGCTTGTATTTATACATGACTTAATTGATGGGATAGAAAAACATGTATCCAGATTTGCTGCTGGCACAAAGGAAAAAGGCATTGTGAGCATTAATGGATTAACCAAATTAGAAAAAAAATGTAAGGAGATGTGAAATCATCCTCAAAGTTCTTTGTCATTGATAGAAAACTGGAAGCAGTAGAGGTTGAAGGAGACTTTGGGATCCATGTAAAAGTAGACTGAATAATTAGGAGTGCTAATCAAATGCTCTCCTTCATCTAGTAAATGAAGATGTTATAGCAATACAATGTCCTCGTGATTGCCTAATGTCCTAGGCAGATGAATGCATGGCTGAGTGACTGGTGCAGGGGGCAGGGCTTCAAATTCTTGGATCTTTGGGACCTTTTTTGGGAGAGGTATGACCTATTCACAAAGGATGGGTTACACCTGAACTCCAAGGGTCCAATATCCTGTCGGGAATGTTTAATATAGCTGTTGGGGAGGGTTTAAACTAATTTGGCAGGGGGAAGGAAACCAGGATGTTAGGATAGAGGAAGAGGTATATAGGAGCAAGTCCAAGACAGTGTGCAGTGAAGATGGAAAGAAGGACAGGCAGGTGAAAAGACTTTGCTGAACAATAGAAATACAGCAAAATCGGCAGCAGATACTGGTCTAAATGTACTATATTTAAACACACGTAGCATTAGAAATAAGGTGCATGACCAAGTGGCACAGCTACAGATTAAAAAATATGACATTGTGGCAATCACCGAGTCATGGCTTTAGGAAGGCTGTGCGTGGGAACTAAATGTCCAGGAGTACACAGTGTATAGGAAAGATAGGCAGGTAGGCAGGGGGGGTGGTGTGGCCCTGATGGTTAGTAATGATATAAAATCAATAGAAGGGATATAGGGTCAGAAGAAGTGGAATCCTTATGGGTGGAGCTAAGAAATAGCAAGGGTAAAAGGACAATAATAGCAGTTATATATAGGCCCCCTAACAGCAGCTGGGATGTGGACTATAAGTTATAGCTAAAAATAGAAAAAGTGTGTCAGAGAGACAACATCAAGATAATTATGGGGGATTTTAACATGAAAGTGGATTAGGAAAGCCAGGAAGGCAGTGGATCTCAGGAGACTGAGATTGTGGAAGGTCTATGGGATGGCTTTTTGGAGCAACTTTTTGATGAGCCCACCAGGGGATTGGTTGTTTTGGATTGGGTGCTGTGTAATGAACCGGAGGTGATTAGGGAACTAAAGGTAAAGGAACCATTAGGAAGTAGCGATCACAATATGATTGAGTTCAGTTTCAAATCTGAATAGGAGAAGCTGATATCAGATGTGTCAATATTTCAGTGAAACAAAGGAAATTACGGTGGCATGAGAGAGGAACTGGCCCAAATTGACTGGAAAAGTAAGCTAGTTGGAGGGATGACAGAGCAGAAATGGATGGAATTTCTATAAGACATAAGGAAAATGCAAGATAGATATATTCCAAGAAAAAAGATTACGAATGGAAAAATGGCACAAATGTGGATAACGAGAGAGGTGAAGGCTAAAATAAAAGCAAAAGGGAGGGCATACAAGGAAGCAAGAATTAGTAGGAAAACAGAAGACTGGGAAACTTTTAAAAACTTGCAGAAAGAAACTAAGAAGGTCATTAGGAAAGAAAAAAATGAATTATGAAAGGAAGTTGGCAGATAACATTCAAAAAGATACTAAGAGTTTTTTTAAATATATGAAGAGTAAAAGAGAGACACGGGTTGATATAGGACCAATTGAAAATGGTGCAGGAGAGATTATAATGGATAACAAAGAGATGGCAGAGGAACTAAATGAGTATTTTGCATCGGTCTTCACTGTGCAGGACATCAGCAATATACCGGATAGTCAGGGGTCTCAGGGGATAGAACTGAATTCAGTTAAGATTACTAGAGAGAAGGAGCTCGGGAAGCTAAGTGGACTAAAGACAGTTAAGTCTCCCGGACCAGATGAGGTGCACCCCCGGGTTCTGAAGGAGGTGGCTTCAGAGATTGCAGAGGCATTGGTGATAATTTTCCAGGAATCAATAGACTCCAGCATGGTTCCGGAGGACTGGAAGGTCGCAAATATAGTTCCGCTGTATAAGAAGGGTGGGAGACAGCATAAAGGAAATTACAGACCTATTAGTCTGACATCGGTGGTGGGAAAGTTATTGGAATCGATCCTCAAGGATGAGGTTATGGAATAGCTAGAGGCGCAAGGCAAGATAGGCCCAAGCCAGCATGGTATCGTGAAGGGAAGATCCTGCCTGACCAACCTATTGGAATTTTTTGAGGAAATCTCAGGTAGGGTGGATAAGGAAGAGGCTGTGAATGTTGTGTACTTAGACTTTCAAAAGGCCTTCGACAGGGTGCCACACAAGAGGCTGATTAATAAGATGACAGCTCATGGAATTACAGGTAGGATATGGAATGGGTGGAGCATTGGCTGGTAGGCAGAAAGCAAAGGGTGGGAATAAAGGGACCCTGTTCTGGTTGGTTACCAGTTACTAGTGGTGTTCCGCAGGGGTCGATCTTGGGGCCACTTCTTTTTACTTTGTGCATTAATGATTTGGATTATGGAGTATATGGTTTTGTGGCTAAGTTTGTAGACAACACCAAGATAGGTGGAGGAGTAGGGAGTACTGAAGAAATAGGAAGGTTGCAGAAAGACTTAGATAGTTTAGGAGAATGGGCAAAGAAATGGCAGATGAGATTCAATGTTGAGAAATGTGCCGTTGTACACTTTGGAAAAAGAAATAAATGGGCAGATTATTATCTAGATGGGGAGAAAATTCAAAGTGCAGAAGTACAAAGGGACTTGGGGGTACTCGTGCAGGATACCTTAAAGGTTAACCACCAGGTCGGATCGGCGGTAAAGAAAGCAAATGCTATGTTAACATTCATTTCGAGAGGTATAAAGTATAAAAGTAAGGAAGTGTTGATGAGGCTCTATGGGGCACTGGTGAGGCCTCATCCGGAGTACTGTGCACAGTTTTGGGCCCCATATCTTAGGAAGGATGTACTGATGTTGGAGAGGGTTCAGAAAATGAATGAAAGGGCTTACTTATGATGAGCGTTCGTCGGCTCTTGGACTGTATTCATTGGCGTACAGAAGAATGAAAGGGGACCTCACAGAAACATTTAGAATGTTGAAAGGACTGGACAGAGTAGATGTGGTTAAGCTGTTTCCCTTGGTGGGTGAGTCCAGGACTAGAGGGCACAATCTCAGAATTAGTGGGTACCGGTTTAAAACAGAAATGAGGAGAAATTTCTTTAGCCAGAGGGTAGTGAAATTATGGAATTCTTTGCTACGTACAGCTGTGGAGGCTAAATCATTGGGGGCATTTAAGGAGGAGATTGACAGGAATCTAATTAGTCAAGGTATCAAGGGATATGGGGATAAGGCCGGAAATTGGGGCTAGATAGGAATAGTATTAGTTTAGCTCATGGAGCAGACTCGATGGGCCGAATGGTCTACTTCTGCTCCTTTGTCTTGTGATCTTGTGATCTTGTGATTTACCACACCTGGACTACTCTCACTTGTCAACCCATTTTTAGCACAATGTGCAGATAAGGGTTTTCTATCCTAAAGAAATTTGGTTATGACTCGAAGCAAATTTCAAAATATAACAACAATGCAAAGCATCAGGTGCAATTCATATATAAATAAGCTTCATGCTTAGAGAGGATAGAATCTAATTTTTAAAACCCAAAGCAGCACTGAAAACTAGGAGCATGGTAAAAGGAAGGCACTTTGCACAATATTCAAACAGGTTTTATGTTCATATGATTACCATGAAACAAGCAGAGTTAAATGTATTTTAAATGTGATTTGTGGCAATCACACAAAAATAACTATTAATATTGTAATCCTCTTAATTAATTCTGTCATCTTTAATGTTGCATACTGAATCATTATTTGTAACCATAATGGATATGGAAAGGTTATACATTGTGTGTCATCTCATCTTGCCTTAAAAAAAGTCATTCCAATTAAAATGCCAGATCTTCTCCGTAAATAGTAACTGAATTGACCTGTAACTTTAAAATGTTTTTTGAATCACTATTCAAATTTGCAGTTTGCACGTGTGTTTGGCTGTCCCTTGCTCTCTCTCTCTTTCTCTCTGCCCTGTCTGACCTTACACGTAGCATGACTCATCACAGTCTGGTAAGCCAAGAATTTATTTTGCTGTTCCTGAATTTACAGATCTTTCATGAAGAAAATTCAATCATTTGTTAAAAGTGTAAAGAATATAGTTAACAAATGATTAATCATTCCCTTTCATTTGTGCTGGTGAACCATATGGCAGGTTAATAACAACAGACATCATATCCAGGACTGGAGGTAATTGGAAAAAAACCCTCCACTTTTAGAGGAGCAATGAAAGAAAAATTTGAAGGCTCATATGCTCTTAAACATTACAAAGAAAACTAGTGGCCATGTAATTCTCAAGCACCACTGATTAAAGCTGAATTATTTTTCAATATGAAATTTGCAATATGCTTTTCGATAAGAATGTACATTATATTATAGTCTTAGAGTCATAGAGTTATACAGCATGGAAGCAGGCCCTTCGGCCCAATTTATCCATGCCGATCAAGTTGTCTAGTTGAGCTATTTCCATTTCCATGCATTTGGCTCATATCCCTCTAAACATTTCCTATCCATGTACCTGTCTAAATATGGTTCTATGAAAGACCACCAAAATGGGTTTGGGTAGTGCAATGCATGATTAACTATGACTGTTGACTCAAATACAGACAGGTCATCAACTTAATGCTGCCTGCATATTAGCATGATTTTTGTGTGCAACCTGTGTTCCATTTGTATCATTAATTATACACACCAACTTGATTAGTGCATAACCGTACTTAAAACTGGTTTAAACGAAGGTGCACTCTCCTTGATGTTCTTCATAGAGTGTGGTGGTAACCATAGGAGCTGCTGGCCTTGAGATTCTTAATATTGTGCTGTGGTGACCATGCGAGAGGACATCAACCAAGCTTTTCAAGCACAGGACCACAGGCTTTGGTAGAAGAGGTGGCAAGAGGGAAAAATGTGCTCCATCCCAAGGGAGTCTAGTGTTCTCCATAAGCATGCTCAGAAGCTAATGGTAAGAAGTAACAAAGAAGGCTCCAAGGACATGGATGCATAGAGAAACAAGTTTAACGATTACACATGAATTGTTCAGGTCACTAGGTGAATATTTAAACCCAAATCCACTAGTTTTATATCTGCCCAATTCAGTGCACTGACTGACCAGCAGCCTCTATCAGAAAGTATTCACACCTAACTTAAATTTCAACTGCTCTATTACACCTTCAATCCTATCTCACACCCATATCTCAAAGATTACAAAGACTGACAGTTAATCAACTATGACCATCACATCAGCTAAACCACTGGCGCATCACATAAACTTTGAGATGGTTCTTTCTGCCCACATCCCTGAAGGCTAAGTAGTTGCCATATGTTCCTTCTTTAAGTCTCTAAAACCTCTGTGTCAAACAGAGGAGCCAATCAGTGACCTTCTTACTGTCCCCACCCCCTCCCTCCCCCCACCACCCCCCCCCCCCCCCCCCCCCCCCCCCCCGGAAGCTGCTGAGCTGCTGAAATGGGAGCTCAATGCTACTCATTTTATTGCATTTCAGGGTCACTAAGCCCATGTCTGGAACTGGAGTAGGAAGGTTTCTTCTGATGCTGAAATAACTATTAACAGGGAATGCAGAGAAGATTTACCAGACATCTCTGAGACTGACAGATCCAGCATATGAGGAAAGACTTGGCACGTCCCCTCACCAATTATTTTTTGATGCACCATAGAAAGTATCTTATGTGATCTGAGACTGCAAGAAACTGCAGAGAATTGTGGACACAGCTCAGCACAACACGAAAACCAGCCTCCCCTCCATGGACTATCTACATTTCTCGCTGACTTGGTAAAGCAGCCAACATAATCAAAGACCTCTCCCATTCAGGACATGCTCTCTTCTCCCCCCTCCCATCGGGCAGAAGATACAAAAGCCTGAAAGCGCGTGCCACCAGGCTCAAGGACAGCTTCTATCCTGCTGTTATAAGACGATTGAACAGACCTCTTGTACAATAAGATGGATTCTTGACCTCACAATCTACCTCATCATGGCCTTGCACCTTATTGTCTGCCTGCACTGTACTTTCTCTGTAGCACTATATTTTGCATTCTGTTATCGCTTTTCCCTTGTAATACCTTGATGTACTGATGTGATGAAATGATCTGTATGCATGGCATGCAAAACAATGTTTTTCACTGTACCTTGGTACATGTGACAATAATAAACCAACTTACCAATTTTTTTAGCTATATCAGTGATACGCTTCTAATCTTTGGAATTTAAAAGAATGAGAGGAAAATACAAAATTCTCAAAAGATTGACAGAGTACTTGTGGGGAAGATGTTTCCCTGGCTGAGGAGTTTAGAACCAGTGGTCACAATCTCAAAGTAACAGGTAGACCATTTAAGACTGAAATGAGATATTTCTCCACTCAAAAGTTGGTGAATATTTGGAATTCTCTATCCTGGAAGGTTGTGGAAACTTAAATATTGATTGAATTCAAAACAGAAATTGTTAGATTTCTGGATATTAGAGGAATCAAGGGGTATGGAATACAGAAGGGAAATGGTGTCTGAGGTTTACAAGTCAGCCATCAAATTGTCAAATAGCAGCATGTGTTCAGGGGGCTGGATGGCCTTTCCCTGCTCCTGTTTTCTTATGTAACAGTAGGTGGTAAGCAAGTATTAGTAAAATCCTCTGGTATGATAAAGGCTGTGAGGGAATTTCTGCTGATGGCAATTTCAGAGGAATAGCATTGTTTTCTGAGTATTTATGTATGTGATGGGATAGGTCTGAGACTAAAATATTAATCTGGGGTAATGGAGAGTGCATGGACTTACGGTTAAAATCAAACCCAACTTTTCTTTAATTGAGACTCACAAAGAAGTACAAAACCCTTTACTGTTTTAGCCTGGGGATCTGTTTAAGTCCCTCAGCTTCCAATATACAATGGTGATTTATTTTTAACATTCCTTGTCCAGTGTTCTGTTTAGCCTTTCTGGTAGAGGGATGGACTCCAAGACAAAAGCAGATTTAGTCATAGAGTCATACAGCATGGAAATGGGCCCTTCGGCTCAACTGGTCCATGCTGACCAAGATTCCCATGTAAACTAGTCCCATTTGCCTGTATTTGGCCCATATCCCTGAAACCTTTCCTATCCATGTACCTGTCCAAGTACCTTTTAAATGTTGTTAATGTACCTGTCTCAACCACTTCCTCTGGCAGCTCATTCCATATACTGACCACTCTCTGGGTGAAAAAGCTGCCCCTCAGGTTCCCATTAAATCTCTTCCCTCTCATCTTAAATCTATGCCCTCTAAGTTCTTGATTCCCCACCCCTGACAAAAAGACTGTGCACATTCACTCTTTCTATGCCCATCCCCTCGTGATTTTATACACCTCGATAAGATCATCCCTTGTTCTCCTACGCTCCAAGGGAAAAAGTCCCAACCTGCTCAACCTCTCTCCATAACTCAGTCCCTCAAGTCCCGGCAACATCCTCGTAAATCTCCTTTGCACTCTTTCTACCTTAATGGCATCTTTCCTATAGCAAATCTGGGTGACCAAAACGGAACGCAATATTCCAAATGTGGCTTCACCAACATCTTGCACAACTGCATCATAACATTCCAACTTCTATACTCAATTTAATGTTTTGACCCAGGACAATACAATACTGCTGAAACTGACCATGATATTCTGAACCAAGTTTGAGTATGGGCAGGTGGTGCTGAAGTGGGGCTGGGGTGAATGAAATCACCGAACCAAAACTATGCACAGGTCTTATGTTGGCATGTAAATTATTGATTATTTTGGTACCAAACTTCTTCTTAGACAGTCCATTGGGTTGAGAAAGACCTGCTTCCACTCTACTTCTGTGCAGATGACTGATGAAGCCAACACAAGACTTTTGGACTCTTCCTCAAGTGGGGGAGGAGGTGCCTAACAAGGCAGGTGGGTGGGTAGTTTGGCAGGTGGTGCATTCTTTCTGCTCTGTGTGCTTCCAATTAATTAACAAGGTTCTCAATGCCCTCCTCAATAGTCCTTCCCCATTTTGAGCAGTCACGGGCTAGGAATCCTATGAGTTACTGGTTATTGTATAACTTTTCAAGGAGGCTTTGAGAATATCCTTGGGTCTTTTTTTTTGTCCACCTGGTAAACTCTTGCTGTGGATAAACTGATAATTTTGGGAATTACAGTATTTTGGGAATCTGAATGGTCTGATCTGCCCATTAGAGCCTTCTTAGAGACTCAGTGCTAGGGATGATGGCCTGGGAAAGGAGGCACTTACCAGGGAAAGGAGGATAAGTTGCACTTATCCTGCCAGTGGATATGGAGGATTTTGTGAAGACAGCATTGGTAGTAAGTCCAGTGCACTGAATTGATGTCCATAGTTCATATCGTGGAAGAGGCAGGGCTCGCTGTTGCCAAGTAGACCATGAACTCTGTGCCTGGCTTGGGGTCTTTATCTTCAAACACCTTCTCCTGAAGTTGGTTAATTTCATTATCTATGTCTACCTTCATTGAGAGTTAGCTTCCCAGATATGGGGAAGCGGTCCACATGTTCCGTGGTCTCAACGTGGTCCTTTACTGTCTGTGAGGGGAATTGTGCAACAGGCAATTTGGTAGAGGACCTTTGTTTTGTTGATGTAAAGTGTATGACCCATTCAGTGAATAAGTGGACGATGGCTTGGAACTTATTCTCAATATATGCGCATAGATATGTGTTGTCTATATACAGAGGCTTGACTGCTGGGGTTAGAGTGACCTTTGTCCTGGAATGGAAGCAGATTAGTCCTGTAGGTTAGTTTGATTCCAGCAGGAGACTTACTGGAGGAGACATACAGCATACCAATGGGGTCTTGTGTTTGTCTGTCTGGCGAACCAAGGTGTTGATAATGACAACATTGTGATTCAACCATTTTGTGAGGAAGAGGATTCTGTTAGCTTTCCCTCCTCCCTCCTTGCCATTCATGCCTTGCCGGAGGATTGCATCATTTCCAACCCTGGCAATCAAGTTACACTGGAGGATCAATTTGTCTCCTGCTGACATAAGGGTTGTGATTTTTTTTCCACATTGAAGTAGAAGTCCTCTTTGGCCACATCTGCAGCTTCTAGAGTTGGGGCATTTGTGCAGATAACCAAAGGGTATCATTTCTGTGTTAGAGTGAGCTGGAAGGTGATACAATATTCACATCCCACGTTCACATCCCTTGCTACCCGGCCTAATTCCTGGCGTCAATCCTGCCCCACTTTCTGGTCACATACCTGTCTCGGCATCCAGCCCCAGCCCCAGCTTGCTCCCACACCTCAGCACACACTTGCTTCCGTTCCTGGCCATGCATGTGCCCCTGATCCCAGCTGCACTCCTGCACCATTCCTGACCTTTGAATGTTGCTAGATTGGCTTGGGTAGAATCCTTCATGCCAATGAGTACATTGTTATCCATGGGAGAACAAGAAGGAGCATGTAATAGTTGACATCACGATTTTCCTATTCTGCGGATTATTGGTGATTATTACATTTCCCTGACCAATTCATGAAGCCTATTTGGCGCATGTGTAATATAATTGCTTAAGGGGCTTTGTCACACCCAAACTTTGATGCCACAGAACTCAGTTTTTTTCCCCAATCCCCATTCTCCTTGCTTATTCCTTTTTTATATTGCTTGACTTTGGTTGATAGGAAGGGAATTTTCAGAGATGTAACCCTTCTGTTCAGTGAGCTGCTTAATTACCATGAGGAAAAGATTCTTTGCAAATTAAAGGTACCCATTATTTTCCCTGCAGGGCTGCAAGTGTACACTATTTTCTAATAAAATGGATAAATTCTAAGCATGAGGAGCTAAATTGTATTTTAGATGTCATTCCACTGCACTTGCCCACAGTCTAAATCACGCTGAGTTAAATGCAGCCAATTGGCTTACACTTCAATAAATTTCTCATCTGTTTTCTGCTCAGTATTGTAAACCAATCTGTCCAAGCAGTGCTGACCTGATGGAAATGGTTTTGAGACAGATGGCGGTACAGTGCTGCAGCAGTTAGTGCTGCTGCTGCTGCACAGCTCCAGAGATCTGGGTTCGATCCTGACCTTGGGTGCTGTCTGTCCGCAGTGTGCATGTTCTTCCTGAGTGCCCTAGTTTCCTCTCACGTCCCAAAGATTTATGGGTTGATAGGTTAATTAGCCACTGCAAATTATCCCTCTTGTAGGTGCGTGGCAGGAGAATTGGTGTGGGTGGGGGTTGGTGGGGAAGTTGATAGGCACATAAAAGAGAGAAATTATAGGAAAATGTGGGGGAATGTGACTGATTGGGAATGTTCTGTGAGCTGGCATAGGCTCAACAGGCCAAATGGTCTCCTTTAATGCAGTAAAACAAAACATTTGAGAAAATATATTATATATAACTCCAGAACTGCCTTCCTTTCAGACTGAACCTTGAGAATGCAGTTTTATTTCCACCATTTAAAGAAACTGAATCTGAGGACAAACATCAGGCAGTGAGGAGGCATACATGAGTGAGATAGATCCGCTGGTTGAGTGGTTTCGCAGCAACAACCTCGTGCTCAACATCAGCAAGACCAAGGAATTGATTGTGGAGTGCAGGAAGGGGAAGTCGGGAGAACACACACCAGTCCTCATTGAGGGGTCAGCGGTGGAAAGGGTGAGCAGCTTCAAGTTCCTGGGTGTCAACATCTCTGAGGATCTGTCCTGGGCCCAACACATTGAAGCAATCATGAAGAAGGCACACCAGTGGCTCAACTTCATTAGGAGTTTGAGGAGATTTTGTATGTCACCAAAGACTCTTACAAATTTGGAGAGTATTCTGACTGGTTGCATCACAACCTGGTATGGAGGCTCCAATGCACAGGATTACAGGAGGCCACAGAGGGTTATAGACTCAAGTAGCTCCATCAAAGGCACAACCCTCCCCATCATTGAAGACATCTTCAAGAGGCGGTGCCTAAGGAATGTAGCATCCATCATTAAGGACCCTCACGATCCGGGACATACCCTCTTCTTGTTACTACAGTCAGGGAAGAGGTATAGGAGCCTGAAGACCTACACTCAATGATTCAGGAATAGCTTCTTCCCCTCCATCATCAAATTTCTGAACAGTACATGAACCCATGAACACCTCCTCATCTCACGTCATATAAGACAGTGATAATAAACCTGATTCTGATTCTGATTCTGGGTCTTGACCTGAAATGCTGATTTCTAACTTTTGCCCACATAGATGCTGTTTGATCTGCTGAGTTCTTCCAGCATTCTGTTTTTTGAACTGAATGTGAGTTTGTGGATAACATCAGGGTGGGTCTGGTAAGTCTGCCTTTTGTGATGTCCATGGCCTTCTCTGTTTTATTGTCATCTCCCATTAAATTTATTAAGAGAGTACCGGCAAAAATTCCCTAATAATTTACAATTGAAATGGCAACAAAAAGAAAAGGAAGAATGCAATTTGCCAAACAGGCGAGAAGTTGTTTCTTTGAAAAGGACAAGTTTGGTAAACTGTACAAGCGATGTCAGAGTTCCTGGACTGTCACCCAAATGATGCTGCTGTAATGAAGTAGTAGTTGGGCATTCAGAAAATAGTAATGCAATCAGCAGGGTCAACATAGTTTCATGCAAGGGAAATCATGTTTGATCATTTAATTTGAGTTCTTTGGGGATTAAGGTCAACTGTAAATGTTTTATATTTGTATTTACAAAACATATTCAATAAAGTGCTACTTAATAGGTTACTGCACAAGGTAAGGGTAGATGGCATTCTGGGTAAAATATCAGCAGCATCAGAGGATTGGCTAACTAACAAAAAATAAAGATTGGATAAATGGGTACCTTAAGTTTGGCAAGATGTTACTAAGGTTGCCACAAGAATCAGATACTTACAATCTATATTAATAACTCAAATGAAGCAACCAAGTGTATTTTGGCTAAATTTACTAATGATACAAAGATACTGTAGGTGACGAAACAAACTGAGAGATGGGTCGGCAAGGCGACATGAGTGGGCAGACATCCGGCCATGGTCTGTAAGGAGTTTGTACGTTCTCCCCGTGTCTGCGTGGGTTTCCTCCGGGTGCTCCGGTTTCCTCCCACATTCCAAAGACGTACATGTTAGGAAGTTATGGGCATGCTATGTTGGCGCCAGAAGCATGGCGACGCTTGCGGGCTGCCCCCCAAAATCACTATGCAAAAGATGTATTTCACTGTGTGTTTTGATATACATGTGACTAATAAAGATCTTATCTTATATGGAATGTAATGTAGAAAAATATGAGGTAATCTACTTTCGTTGGAAGAAAAGGGAGGTAGAATATTGTTTGAATGGAGAGACACAAGTCAAAATGCTGCTGTCCAGTGGAAACTTTACATATGATATACAGAAAATTAGCAAGCAGGTACAAGAAGTAGTTAGGAAGGGAAATGGTAGATTGCCCTTTATTGCATGTAAGATGGAGTATGAAAGAAGAGAAGTTTCCTACAATTGTTCAGGACATTGGTGAGCCTTTAGGTGGAGTTTTGGTGAAGTTTTGGTCTCCTAATTTAAAAAAGGATGAACTTCCATTGGAGGCAGTTGAGAGATTGATTTCTGGGATGAAAGGTTTGTCTCATGAGGAATGATTGAACAGCCTTGTCTTATATTCATTAGGGTTTAGAAGAATGAAAGTTAATCTGTTGGAACATATAATAGCTGAATTGGAAATGACAAGGTAGATGTTGGGGATGTCTCCTCTCAAAGGAGAATCTAGAACTAGCTTCAGAAAAAAGGAATGTCCATTTAATACAGAAATGAGGAGGGATTTATTTCTCTCAGAAGGTCATGAATTTTGGCAAATTTCCCCCCCTGAATTTTGTGAAGGAAGAGTGATTGAATATGTGTAAGGCTGAAATAGATGAATCTTTGAACTATTGGGGCATCGAGATTAAATGGGGAACAGGCAGGAAAGTGAAGTTGAGACCAACATCGGATCAGACAGAGAAGACTCAAGGAATTGTTTGGGTCTACCTGGGTTCTCATTTCCTACATTGCTATGCATGTTCCATTCTTGTAGTATGTCTTTTTTTTCTAAATAGTTCTAAGCATAGCCTCATAGAAATAACTTTACTTTAATAGTGTTTTGACTCCCACCATATTCTTAAGTTTTAAGTCCCCCCTCTCCGCCCCTCAGTTATCCCTTAATCCCTCTGGCCCTATTACCCCTCCTCTTTCCCCTCCTCTTTCCACTCCCCCTCACCCACACTTTCCTTCCTCTGGTTCCCCACCTCCTTCCCTTTACTCCATGGTCCACTGTCCTCTCCTATCAGATTCCATCTTGTTCAACCTTTTGCCTCTTCCACCTATCACCTCCTAGCTTCTCACATCATTCTGACCTCCCCCTCCCCCACCTACCTTCCCTCCTCATCTGGATTCACCTATCACCCACCAGCTCGTGCTCCTATCCCTCCCCCCACCCGGTATATTCTGGCTTCTGCCCTTTTTCTTTCCAGTCCTGATGAAGGGTCTCAGCCCGAAACATCGACTGTTCATTCCCCTCCATAGATGCTGCCTGACCCAATGAGTTCCTCCAGCATTTCGTGTGTGTTGCTTAAGTTTTCATAATTTAACCATAGGGTCCAAAAAAGTACATTTGTTTTTCATACTTGTATGTTGAAGAAATGAATCCATCTGAGGTACTGCCACAACGTTAATTATAAACTGATTCTATATTACCACATTCACTTTAGATTCATGCTAAATATCATACAAATAAGAGCATGATCACACAAAAGTAATAAAATGTGTTTACGTATGGCCAAATCCATATGTGGTGGAATTCTGCAATATAAACAAAAGTCATTGGATATTTTCAGCAGACTGGAAGGCTGGGTAGCAACTGTGGAGGCAAAATTCAGTGAATTGGTGAATACTAGATTGCAAACAACCTCAGAATCTTCTTTCATTTATTCTCTAAGTACCAGAAGAGAGCTGGCAATTTAAACTAACAAAGGTACTTCATTTATAAATTAGCTTACATTGTGCAAAGCAACATTTCTTACAATGGCTTTCTATTCAACGACGGCCAGCCTCTGGCAGCTTCTATAATGAAACTTTGTAGCATGCTACAATTTTTAAAGCGGCAACAACTAATATTACATGTGCTACATGAGATAAGATAAGACGTCTTTATTAGTCACACGTACGTCGAAGTACACAGTGAAATGCATCTTTTGTGTGGAGTTTTCTGGGGGCAGCCCGCAAGTGTCGCCTTGCTTCCAGCGCCAAAATAGTATGCCCACAACTTCCTAACCCGTACGTCTTTGGGATGTGGGAGGAAACCGGAGCACCTGGAGGAAACCCACGCAGACGCGGGGAGAACGTACAAACTCCTTACAGACAGTGGCTGGAATTGAACCCAGGTTGCTGGTGCTGTAATAGCGTTATGCTAACTGCTGCACTACCGTGCCACATCCCTCCTTTAATATTGAAGGGAAAAAAAATAACATTTTTCCTTTAGTGCAAAATCTTACAAACTCTTGGGTTCTTGGACTGTCTATCCAATTCCAGTGTCCTATTGTTCAGCTGTCATGTTCTGGCTCAGCAGAATTAGTGATGTATCATCTGGTATCTCTTCATTTGTTCGTATCAAGCAAACCTCTATGGTAGATCTCCTGAGCTACCGCCTGTTGCTCAGATATAGAATGCTCTCCTTTATCATTGCCTTGTCTGATCTAGGTTATGGTGTGTGCCAAGTCACTAGGGCCTTCTGCCACATCTGATATGAGCTTCATCCTCTCTGTATCTCTGAATCTCAGCAGTGGAAAGTATTCAGCAACGCTGTGTTGTTTTCTTTTGCCTATCTCCTGTTGTCTTCCTGCACTCTTTTACGCTATTGGTTCTGGTCGTCTTCCTGTTTTTGAGATTAGAGTTCTAGTTTGTTTGCTTATAAATCTCAGGATGTACTCTCATAATCCCTCAAATGGTGGGATTGTGGAATGTTCGAATAGAGATCTGACTGTAATGTTTTAGCCTTGTCTGAGAGTTCCTTGGCCATCTTTAAAGTATGTTCTACCTTGACATTACTCTTCAGAAACTGTCATGTTGTTTAGTCATCAAACTACCAGTCCTTTAAGGATCTTATAAAGTTGTCTGCTATGAAATCTGGCTCATTATCTATGATCAGCACCTCAGCAATGTCATAACTAGCAAACTGTCCTGTGAGCTTGTGAATGACTGTCAATGGAAGGATAGTTTTGAAGAAGTTTATCTTCTAAAAGTTTGAAAAATAATCGACTGTCACCAGAGACATTTTCTCGGCGAAGTTCTGTCTGAAACTTGATGAGAGTGAAGCATTTCCATTTTTGGTTCCTATTTAGAAATCTGCAGGAGTCTCATGTCTGCACAAAGTGCTTGATTTCCCCTTTTATCACTGGTGGGGGCAGCCATTTGTTCCCCGATGTGAGGAGTGAATATGTTTATTCATGTTGTACCTTTGTAGCTCAGAAACAATTACACTTTCACCTCTGAGGATCAGGTCACTGTGAGTGCCCCGTCTTCCCATGTGGAAGTATGGTCCAAGGACATGTTCAACTTTATGCTTTGTGACCTTCCATCCTATATGAATCAATTGATTCAGGCACTGTGTTCTGTTATTTTATCTCATAGCCTTCTCCATGTCTGGAATATGTCTAGAGCATTGGAACATTGCTTGTCTTCAGCTCACTATTCGTTGTATCTCTTGTGTCCTTGAGAGGGTTTGATTATCAGCTACATCATGTCCTTGCATGGATCACAGCAAATCTTTACATTGCATGCCTACTCCTCACAAGCTCTCTCTACATCGTTTTGATGCTCTATGGAGAGGTTTAACAGATAATATCTTGCATGGCTTATGATCACTGTGCACAAGTACAGTTTTGTTCCACGTGTATTGGTGAAAAATCTTGAATCCAAAGATCACAGCAAGTAGCTCCTTCTCAATTTGTGTGTAATGTACCTCTGGATCTCTTGGAGGCCTACTTGCATATTCTGTGGCATAAAAACCTTGTTCCAAGACCTCTTTCTGAGGCATATGTCCATAGTGTCAGCTCCTTCTTCAAATCATCACAACATGGGTTCTGCTGTGACTGCTTCCTTGATTTATTTGACAACTTGCTCATGAGTGACCAACCAATACCATTCCACATTACTTCTTGCATCAGCTGTCTGAGTAGTTCACACAGCTCACTCACCCAGATGAGGTTGGAACTTGCCCAGAGAGTGATGAACCTCCAAAACGTCACTGGTAGTCCTTGCACCATTTCATGGAATCTTAATGTCCTCTTCAGTGTGAGCTGTTTATGTAAATGATTTTCCAGTCCACATCATGCACACTTTTTCCTGCAAGCTGTACATTTCCTCTTTAGCCATTCATGTTGCTGTATTGAATACATGTAACATTTAATCCACCTTGGATGTACTTTTCCAATTCTGCATGTTTCCCTGCACTTACCAGGTATACTTCTTACTGTTGGGTGTCCACCATTTGTAGCCTGGCTTTGAATAGTTCCATAGCCTTGCATACCTGTATGCACTTATGCACTTTCCTAGACTTGAATGTGTATTACATAGCAGCCATTTAGTAAGGCTAGGCTTGCAAATTCCACAAATAAATCACTCTCTGATAAGTCCTTCAAGACTGTAAAAGTTGCAATTATTTGCTAACAGCCGTAGTTTCATGAGTGAAGTAACAAAGGATTCTCATTGACTATGTAAAGAAGTGGTAATGGTTAAAAGTTACACTCCAGGTGGGTTGCAGTTTTCAGGGTCTTGTTTGAAAACTAAATATTTATTACAATTCCTTCCCTTTGTGGCCAATGAAAAAAAATAATATATTTGCTTTTACCTGATCTGGTTTATTTACTGTAGTCAGCTCAATTTATTGTGTAAAGTCCTCTTTTTTTTCCCATTCTTTAGAAAACCTAATTGCTGGCACTCCAATGGCTTTGGTGTCTTTATTTTGTTAACAATTTCAGTTGAATCACACAGATTGTTGCCCATTGGCCCATGCCCATGTCTTATCTCCAGTTGGAGGGATCCCACTCAGCACTTAGTATTTAGATTCAGGTAGAGGATCTGAAATTTCAAAGTTTCATCACCAGCACTTCTGACACCAAATCTCAATATCTTCTTACATTTCCTTTCTAAGATACTGAGGATAGGAAGCAGTTTATTTATAAAATAATTTACATTGGGCAAAGCAGCATTTCTGACAGTGGTCCCTGCTAAAGATCCAGTCTCTGTAAGCTTCTACATTGAAACAATGCAGTATCATCCAGAGGGCAGTTGGTCACATGCTATGATTTGTAAAGAGGCGCAAACCAATATTGCACATGTTAAACAAACCACATTCTCTTAACCAACAAACTTGATCATTCAGAGGAGTAAAATCACTTATTGTCGACATGCACTGCACTTTCTCTGTAGCTGTGACACTTTACTCTGTACCGTTATTGTTTTTACCTGCACTACCTCAATACACTCTGTACTAACTCAGTGTAACTGCACTGTATAATGAATTGACCGGTATGATCGGTATGCAAGACAAGTTTTTCACTGTACCTTGGTACAAGTGACAATAATAAACCAATACCAAATAAAGTGATTTGACTGCAGGATATCAAAGAAAATTGAACTATGGACTGGAAGATTGAGTAATGGTTTTGTGCAAAACTTTGCTGTGTTTCTGAAATATTCCTCTGTTATGGAAGTATGGAACTCTTGTTTAAAATCTTTCAGTTTCTTTGGCCTGACAGTCATAGCTGAAGTACGGCTGAATAATCAGCAATAAAAATTACAAAGAAGCCCAAGGGAGAAGCGGAAACTTATCAGGCCGCACAGAGCAACTTTTGCAATCGCCAGCATTTATGTTCAACCATTTATGCTCAATGATGTGGACAATACTTTGCTGATTTTACAATGCAGGCTGTGAACCTTGCCTGCCAGTACACTTACCACAAGCTGAGAGGGCCAGTTCGTAGACTACTTCTGCAATACATTGGAAAAAAGAAACCTTATTCCTAAATATCACACAAAGCAGTAATATTATAATGAACCAATTACCAGTAAGCTTTATGTAAGGTGTTGGGATGATATAGTTGAACAACTGGCAACTTGTGGAAGCTGTGAGATGTGGATATGAGCCTTAAAGCAATACTAAGTTTGTGAAGATGAGGCGAATTAATGAATCTGACATGTGAGTGTTAATTGGCAGATGGGTGATGGGTGCTAATGAAGTGTGCAGTGTCTGAGGTTGGTGCATCAGAAGATAGATTCACCAAAATTGTGAAAGTGCATGAGGTTCTTGAACCTCTTGTGGCACATCTTCAGGCTTCTAACCTTGATTGTTACCTCTCTCTGATCCCACTGTCTTTAAATGCCTGAGTCCTTGTGAATAAAGTATAACAATCCTCCTTTCCATCTCCTCCAAGACTTGCAATCCAGCTAGAAAATTTTGTGCTTCGTTCTCTTCCACGCTCTGCCTTGTTTTCTTATTCAGGATCACTCCTGCACTGACGTATACCACTGGAATCCTCGGTTCTTTAAGAGCTGCAGCCGACTTTGATAAGTGTTATTTTAAATGGTGTTCATCACTCACAATTTTTTGCCCCCTGCTGAGGTCTTTGAGCCATCAATAGTGTGGTTCTCACTGGTTGCACAAAGCAATCTGTAAATTAGCAATCAACAGAAGCTGCCTTCATCAGATCTTATGGGTGTGGGTTAATTATGCATTGATAAACTTGCCCCCTGTTTTTGGAGGCCATTCAATTTAGCCATAAATAGGAAGCATACATTAACATAATTAATTCTGCATAAAATTAAGTAAGGAATAGAAGAAAGTAGGTTTAAGAGAAAGAAAAAGCAGTAATTTCAGTAAAAAAGCAGTAAAGTTATGTTTAAATTCTGTAGTAATGATTTTAAAAATCTAAAAGAATGAAATGACACAATAGTAAAATTATATTTTGCACTTCAACAAAGTTTCTTGGTGGTAATTAAGTTTTAGCACAGTGCTAAAATTCATGTAGAGTCATAGAGTAATACAGCATGGAAACAGGCCTTACGCCCAACTCATCCATGCCGACCAAGCTAGTCCTGTTTGCCCGTGTTTGGCTCATATCCCTGTAAACCCCTTCTATCCATGTACTTATCCAAATGTTTTTTGAATGTTGTTATTGTACCTGCCTCAACCGCTTTCTCTGGCAGCTTATTCCATATACGCACCACCCTCTGCGTGAAAAATATATACTTCAGTGAGCAAGCTAACTTATTCTAGCATGTTTAGTGGATCTCTATTGAGTAAGTATTGCAGCTTCATGCAACTTCACGTATTTTAATCCTGAATCTCTGTGAGATTCCAGTGTAGTGTGGCTTGTGAAAGAACAAGAAAAATTACACATGTTTTCTATTTACTCACTAAAATGTCCAGAAGTTGTACTCCAGTTTACACTAAATCTGCACTGCTAAATCCTATCCAGTATTTGTCAGGAGGTAAATATCTAGGGTGTCATACTAAGACAATAACTCTCTCATTTTGCCAATTATTTATTCACTTACAGTTAGCATTTCTTCTCTCATGGAAGTATATTTCAGATATCAACAAATGTCACTGAATTAATGACTTTTGGGACCGTTCTGAACACTGGAAATTTACCACAAATAGTTAGCAGATCATTGTAGTTATCACAGCCTTGAGATTTAACAATGTATTACTCTATCCTTTGACTTACAATGCTTTCTGAAGGTTTTCCATTACTTCCTGGTAATTTATTATGCAAGCAGATTTTTAAAAGTAAATTTTTATGGCTTTTTATCCCAGTGTCATTAATATGAAGAAACTATTGAACAGTTATGATTGTCATTGTAAATATCATTGCAGTTTGGAAAGGAGTAAATTGAATGTCAAATTTATGATTGTGGTTTTTATGTGCTCTACAGATTGCTTTCTGATCTTACCAATGTCTTTTCCACTTGGATAAAGGTCCGACACAAAGGAACAAAATGGTACCAATTGAAAGAGTACAATGCAGCTACTTTAGAAAAGCTAAATTTGTTCTTCATAATTAAAGCACTAAGCAAAACATTTCTCAAGGAAGCTTAAGACATGACAGAAATTGAAATCATTTTTGTAGGCACAAGGCAATTATTTTGAAAAATCACATTTAAGTTTTAACCGCATAAATGGTGATTCACGTAGGTTAGCTTAATTTGGTCTAGCACTCATAGAAGCAGCATCATTAAGCTTCTCATAGGTGGCTGTAAGAGGATAATGCAGACAGATCACTATTTGTAGACAAAGCAATGAATTGTCACCCTCATTTGAGGCTGGAAATGAAAATAAGATTATTTTTCTCAGCTATTGCACATGGAACTGAGTTAATTCACATCTTTATAACTAAAGCACCCTACATTTTCTTCTGTCCTGATGAAGGGTCTCGACCCGAAACATCGACTGTTTATTTCCCTCTATAGATGCTGCCTGACCTGCTGAGTTCCTTCAGCATTTTGTGTGTGTTGCTACATTTTCTTCTTTATGATAGAATATAAATTGTTGAAATTTCTGTAGACTATTGTACAGCAAGCACTTTTGATAACTTCCACTACCTCATTGCCAGCTGTAGGTCTGGAATCTGAATACATGTCTGCAAAATAATTAAGCCTCTGGGACACTCCAGTGGAACACTCAGTTCTGAGATGGTAACACACGTCACAACAAATTATTTCTAGACTTGGAATCTCCAACTTTGAGATGTTGACTTTCACCTCAGAGCTTGATGTACACAAGGTATTGATGGTGTTGTTCAGAGGAAGGGAGAATACTTGGTTACCATTCCACTAAGCATCCAATCGGCATACTGGATGGCATTAAACAAACCTGGGGGCTGAGT
This sequence comes from Pristis pectinata, assembly GCF_009764475.1. Lineage (NCBI taxonomy): Eukaryota > Metazoa > Chordata > Chondrichthyes > Rhinopristiformes > Pristidae > Pristis > Pristis pectinata. The sequence continues at coordinate 68,783,849 of NC_067410.1, forward strand.
GGAATCCCTCCTGGGAAATTATCTGCCAATAGCATCCAATCATCATCCTGATTCTCTCTGTTCTGTCGCCTCAAATCTGAATACCACCAGTCGAAGGCTCCACAATGGAGATGATAATTTTCTTTCAGGCCTTTATGCTCCATGGGACATAAACAGAACTGCCAACACTGGCTATTCATTTCAACATGCATCCTTGAAAAACCCAAGGATACCAGTAATTGACAGTGTGGATAAATTTATGCAGGCAAAGTAATGCAGTCCTGGGTTTAATCTATTGACTATCCCGGCTAAAGATGTATGTGACATGTTTTAGTGGATGTGACTTGGTTTAGTTAGTGTTGGACTGTTTTTGTTCAAAAATCTTTGGTTTAATGTCCCTTGGATTTCCAAAGCTATGGAAAATAATCCCTTTACCAGTAACCTTCGTAGAGTGCATTCTCTTCTGGGAAAGAAGTGGGTGTGAATATTTACTAACCCATGACTGACACTTATAATTTTGAAATGATTGTCTGTCTGGTCTTGTTTTACTTGTTTGTGGATGATAACCATAAAACATGCGATTTTGTGGTCAGGAATCAGAAAAATGACCATGCTGCTAATATCTTTGCTGATATCAGAAAAATGACCTTTGCTGGCTGTGTATTGCTGAACTTCTTGGAGCAGAGAGTGTGATCTCTTTTGCTTCTTTTGATATGATGGCAGCGTTTGCATTATATCCTCATCTCCATTGATAAGATAAGATAAGATCTCTTTATCAGTCACATGTACATCAAAACACACAGTGAAATACATCGTTTTGCGTAGAGTGTTTGGGGCAGCCCGCAAGTGTCGCCACGCTTCCGGCGCCAACATAGCCTGCCCACGACTTCCTAACCTGTACGTCTTTGGAACGTGGGAGGAAACCAGAGCACCCGGAGGAAACCCACGCAGACACGGGGAGAATGTACAAACTCCTTACAGACGGTGACCGGAATTGAACCTGGGTCGCTGGCGCTGTAATAGCCTTACGCTAACTGCTACGCTACCGTGCCTGCCCATTGTAAAGCTTCTCTACACATTTCCTTTATTAAGGAGACCCCATGAAGCTTTAACCATTGATTCATTTATTCTCTGCTTCCCTGCTTACTGGACATACATTTTTAAATGTATTGGTATTGGTTTATTATTGTCACTTGTACCGAGGTATAGTGAAAAACTTGTCTTGCATACCGTTCGTACAGATCAATTCATTACACAGTGCAGATACATTGAGTTAGTACAGAGTGCATTGAGGTAGTACAGGGTAGAAATAATAAGAGTACAGAGTAAAGTGTCACAGCAACAGGGAAGTGCATTGCAGGTAGACAATAAGGGGCAAGGTCATAACAAGGTAGATCGTGAGGTCAAGAGCCCATCTCATCGTATAAGGGAACCATTCAATAGTCTTATCACAGTGGGATAGAAGCTGTCCTTAAGCCTGGTAGTATGTGTCCTTAGGATCCTGCCTGATGGGAGAAGGGAGAAGAGAGAATGACCCAGGTGGGTGGGGTCTTTGATTATGCTGGGTGCTTTACCAAGGCAGTGAGAGGTATAGATGGAGTCCATGGAGGGGAGGCTGGTTTCTGTGATGCACTGGACTGTGTCCACAACTCTCTGCAGTTTCTTGCGGTCCTCGGCAGAACAGTTGCCATACCAAGCCATGATGCATCCAGATAGGATACTTTCTATGGTGCATTAAAAAAAATTGGTGCGTGTCAAAGGGGACATGCCTAATTTCTTTAGCCTCCTGAGGAAGCAGAGGTGCTGGTGAGCTTTCTTGGCTGTGGCGTCTACGTGGTTGGACTGTTCACTCCTAGAAACTTGAAGCTCTCAACTCTCTCAACTTCAGTATCATTGATGTAGACAGGTGCATGTACACCACCCCCTTTCCTGAAGTCAATGACAAGCTCTTTTGTTTTGCTGACATTGAGGGAAAGGTTGTTGTCATGACACCATGTTACTAAACTCTCTATCTCCTTCCTGCACTTCGCCTCATTGTTATTTGAGGTACAGCCCACTACGGTGGTATCATCTACAAACTTGTAGATGGAGTTAGAGCAGAATCTGGTCACGGAGTCATGAGTATATAGGGCGTAGAGTAGAGGGCTGAGGACGCAGCCTTGTGAGGCACCAGTATTAAGAGTAATCGTGCCAGAGGTGTTGCTGCCTGTCCTCAGTGATTGTGGTCTGTTGGTCAGAAAGTCAAGGATCCAGTAACAGAGGGAGGTGTTAAGTCCCAAGTCTCGGAGTTTGGTGATGAGTTTGCTTGGAATTATAGTATTGAAGGCAGAGCTGTAGTCAATAAACAATAGTTTAACGTAGCTGTCTTTACTGTCCAGATGCTCCAGAGCTGAGTGTAGGGCCAGGGAGATGGCGTCCACTGTAGATCTGTTAGGGCGGTAGGTGAATTGCAGTGGGTCGATGTTGTCTGGGAGGCTGGAGTTGATACATGCCATGACCAGCCTCTCAAAGCACTTCATGATGGTGGATGTCAGAGCCACTGGTTGGTAGTCATTAAGGCACGTTACCTCGTTTTTCTTTTGTACCGGGATGGTAGTGGTCTTCTTAAAGCAGGTGGGAACCTGAGAATGAAGCAGGGAGAGGTTAAATATGTCTGCAAATACCCCTGCCAGGTGATCAGCACAAGATCTGAGCACTCAGCCAGGGACACTATCTGGGCCAGATGCTTTCCTTGGGTTCACTCTCCGGAAGACTGATCTTATGTCCTCGACGGTGACCACAGGTTCAGTTGCATTGGAGGCTGTCAGGGTGGGTGGTGACAATTCTGTTCAAATTCTGTTCTCTTCCCTTGTGTTCAAAACGTGGATAGAATGCGTTAAGCTCATCAGGAAGGAATGCGCTGTTGTTAACTGTGCAGCCTGACTTCGTTTTTGTAGCCCGTTATAGCATGTAAGCCCTGCCATAACTGACGGCTGGTCTGGGAACCAGTATTGTCTCTTGGCATTCCTGATAGCTTTCCGGAGGTCATATCTTGATTTCTTGTACAGGTCAGGTTCACCAGATTTGTGTGCAGCAGTCCTCAACTTCAGTAGGGAGTGGATCTTCCGGTTCATCCATGGTTTCCGCTTTGGGAACACCCGTATTGTCCTCTTTGAATGTACTGAAATCAGGATCCAGTTTATTTGTTTTATCCATATAATATTTACTTATGCCATCTCAATATTACAGTTATCATTGTCTTGATGAGCTGGGAACAAAATAGAAGAGAGTTACCAACCGTATAAGATTCTATACTCAGTGTGACTATTACTGGTCAGATCATTGCCAACAATAATACAAGCTACTCCATTTGGCAACTGGAAAATCTCCAAGAAGGAAAGAAATGCATTATGCTGAAATATGGCATTTACTGACAGTCTCTATTTCTCTTTCTAGTCATAGAAAGAAGCATGAAACATAAACACCAGGAGCAGGAATAGGCATGTGACTCCTTGATCCTGCTCTGCCATTCAATAAGATCATGGCTGATTTGCTGTTGCCCTCAATCTACTTTCCTATTCAATTCCCATAACATTTGATCCCCCTGTTTTCCAAAAAAGCTGTATTTCTTAATGTTGATCATAAGATAAGATATCTTTATTACTCGCATATACATCAAAACACACCGTGAAATGCACCTTTGCATAGAGTGTTCTGGGGGTAGCCCGCAAGTGTCACCATGCTTCTGGCGCCAACATAGCATGCCCACAACTTCCTAACCTGTACGTCTTTTGGAATGTGGGAGGAAACTGGAGCACCCGGAGGAAACCCACGCAGACACGGGGAGAACGTACAAACTCCTTACAGACAGTGGCTGGAATTGAACCCGGTCACTGGCGCTGTAAAGCATTACGCTAACCGCTACACTATCGTGCCTGCCCTCATAAGTGACTCAGCCTCCACAGTTTTCTAGGGTAGACGATTCCAAAGATTCACAATCTTCTCAGAGAAGAAATTCCTCCTCATCTTCATCACAAATGGACCACCCTCATGCTCTGATACTATCGCCCTAATTCTAGATTCCCCCACAAGAAAAAAGCATCCTCTCTATACCTGCACTGTCACACATACAGCATAAGCATACCTACAATTTGCTTTTGTAGTTACTACTGAATATATTTACACCACCCCTTCAGGCATTGCATTCCAAATCATAACAACACACTATATGGCACATTTTCCCTCATTTCACTTCTGATTTTTGTGTCAATCAATTTAAATTAATGTTTTCTGGTTATGAAGATTCCGAACAGTGGAAGCAGTTACTTGCTTGTTACTTTAATTAAATCTTGTTCAATTTTTTTAAAAACTCCATTAAATTTTCCAAAGATTTTTTTTCCTTTCAGACTCATTGCAGCTTCTTAAAACCTTACATATAACTCAAGGACTGCATAGCTCTATTATGCACCAGTGAGCGGATATGCTTGCAAAACACATGCAGCTTCCAACATGATTGCATCACAAGGAGCACTGCAGAAGATGCATTGTCTTTCAGACCATTAACTCAGGGTGATGGACAGCCATCACATCCCGAAGAAGACTTGACCTGAAATCTTACTCTTAACTGCATTGATTTTAGATGTTGGCAGTCGTTGATAGCATTGTTGGATGCAAGCAGAATTTTAATAGGATCAGTAAGAAATGTACAGAGCATTCACTCAATTAAAGTACAGATTACTTCATAGGATTCTCAACATAAGATAAGTATGATAAATATTTAAGAATAATGAGCTATAGTTTAGATTTATTTTCAGGGTTTTGAAGTGTGAGGCCTGAAGAGCCTCTCAAGTTGTCTAATATGAAATGTTTCTTGGTTGACCTTATACTTTTCATTCTCCCATCATCTCTGATTCTGCGGTATTTGAGGTTAACTGGTAAAAATCTGTAAGATCTGAGATTTGTTTCTGAGTGAATTAACCTTAGCCTTAGGTTTCTGCATTTGGCCTCTTTCTCATTAGATGGAGAGAGGATGAAAAGACGGAGTCAGCAAGGGTTTCTATGCTTGTTTATTGTACCGTGACCTTTAATAGAAAGTCCATACTCATGCAAGTTTATTGCAGATCAGAGTTGGCCATGGCTTGTTGAATAGTCTGCTATTGTTCATTGTCAAGACTGAAATGAAGAACTTGAGGCCTATGTTTATCATTGTATTCTAGCAGGATTTGATGTTTTATAAATAAATAGAAGGGGAAAAAAGAAGTATGTAAAATTTGCTCAGATTAGAGAGTCAGGAACAAGTTTGTTTGTGTGTATGTTTCAACCTATCCTGAATTAAAACATAATGACATGTTCACCACTGTAAACACAAAACAAATTTATTTGCATTTTTAAATGGAAGTGCCATTGACTTGGAACTAATATTAAACTGCATATTAAAGTAAAACTGTATGGGGCTGCACCAGATTTCTGGGAGGCCCTTCAACAGTAATATTCCTGTGCATGTGCAAAAGAACACCAAGATCTTTCTTTCACTGGCTTCACCATTATGGAGCTGGCAAAGGAAATCAGGTAGACAGTGGAGCAGTGAGTGTTGGAAGACGGGAAGGGAGGACTGGGCTTGCAGTCAAGGTGGATAATAACAATCCGATGAAGGGTCAGTATCAAGAGAAGGGACAGAATTGAAAACAAGGACAGCATCGAGAGAAGGGGCAGTATCAAGACAGGTGGAAACACTGAGAAAAAGGACAGAAACAAGACGAGAATCAGCATAGAGAGAAAGGGTGGCAGAGAGGGAAGGGGCAACAAGCAAGGGAAGGGACACATTAAGAGAAAGGTAAACATTGAACAAAGAGACAACAATAGAAAGAAGAGGCAACACCAAGGGAGTCGACGGATTGGGAGAAGGGTAAGCACAGAGAAAGTCAATGTCAAGAGAAGCATCAAGATTTAGGGAATGGACAACACAGAGAGAAGGAAATATAGAGAAAAGGGGCAGTGTCAAGAGAAGAGGCAGAAATAAAGAAAGGTGCAGCAAAGGAGAAAGAGACATTGAGGGGTGGACATGTGATCATATGTTGGGATGGAGTCAGATGTGATTGGGGGGCACTAGTGACATCATCAGCAATTGGGGTGAGTTCAAATTAAAACCAAGCACAATACCTACCTGCTGAAAAATCAATGTCCTGGATTCCTATGGAACAAACCAGATAAGCAGAGTTGCCCTCAATTAACACCAAAGAAACTCATAATTCTCTAGTAAGGGCTCCATGCCTCTAATGGGACTCAAATGTATGTGCTAATATCCTCTTGCACATGCATATCTCTTGTACAAAGGACATGAAAAAAATCTTGGAGGTGTCTGTCACCAACCCAACTGAGCCGAAAGTAATTTCTTCTTGTAGCTTATAAAAATGTTCCATAACACAGATTAATTACCAGCAGCACCCCGAATTAACTGCCTGATTCAATAAGGTAAAGGAGTGGCTAGTTTGATAAATCAAGACTACACACTGATACTGCAGGGGTAACAGTAACTGTAAATTAGCAAGAGTATTCCTTCATCTCTGCGAACCCGGGCTTCAACCAGCTCACAATAATCAGCTGTTTTCTTTTCCTAGTTCTGATGGTCCAATGAGAAACAGGTTTGGACGGTATCCAAAAAGTGCCGTATAAATACTTGCCGATCAGAAAAATAATAGCTTCTAATTTATCACAACCTGACAACTTCAGACAGAGACATAACAGGCTTAGTGTTGTAAGGATCAGAAATATCATACTGGTTATTCAAAAGTGCATTTATGAACTGAGTAATATCACTGGGGAGGTAGATGGAACCTTAATTGACCTATAGAATGCACTTTGATTAACTTGAGTATTTAATATTGGGAACTGAAAATTGAGAAATATTCTGTTCTATTTCCCGAAATAGTGGGCTGGACTTCACTGAAAGCAGCACACTGATAGTACCCACTGTTTATTAGACTTGCCCTTTTGCCATTTAACCTAGATCACCATTTACATGGCAGCCTGGCGTTAGTGAGTGATTAAATTGCATGCTGACTGGCTGCAGGGCACCTGGAGTCAGCCAGGTGAAAGGCTGATCAGAAAGAAAATGTCCATTCAGATGGATCAATACACAGTGAAGCTAAACGCAACAATTTTATCAGGAGTATTATGGAGAGGAAAGTACAGTCCTTAAAAGGCCTCTTAACTATAAGAAATATTTAAACAAAAACTCTTAAAAGGCAGTGCATGCATAGAATGAGTGGCTCCCCAGTGATATCACTTAGCTCAGAAATGCACTCGTGATAAATTAGAGGCTATGTTTTTTCTGATTGGCCAGTGTTTATGAACTGGACAAATGGGGAAAGATTTGATTTGAAACGTTTATCCTCAATTGATTGGAATCTATATTGATTAATAGAAATTATCTCACAAAAAGTCAAAAAATTGGCACATTTCCTCTGTCTTAGTGGACAAGGTGGATCAGAGCTTGAAGCAGCAGAATCTTACAGAAGGGGATAGGAACTTGTTATATTCCAGCTAATTGTAGGAGACAGTGGTAGCTGTTCTTGGGATATGTCAATGCCAGAACTGAAACAACTGAAAATGACAGCATCCTCACATATCTTCTTACATCTCACAGCTGGAGAATTCCAATCTGGTCAGACAGCCGTGGAAGAGCAATGGGTGAAAGATGAAAGAGACATTGATGCTGAAGCTGCACTATCATTTGATCTCACAGTCCTCAAAAAACTCACACTGTGTACTTGGAGTGTATCATACGATCTGTAATGCAATACGCCACCAGACATAAATTACCTGTAGCCAGGATGGGGGATAACAATAGACTAGGTATCATTCACCAGAGGGTTTCATCACGCAATGGTTCTGCAGCAGATGAAGCAACTGAAATCGATGAGAAATGAACAGAAGCCAGCCGATGAGTGTTGAATGTGGCAGTGGTTCATTGGAGTTTAAACCTGTTGTCAAGAAAACGGCACTCATCTTTCACACCCTGCTGCTCCACAAGTGCCCTTGTTGTTGCCAGCCAGCCAGCCATCTAGTCTGCTACAGTCAAATATTTGAAAGTGGGTAGATCTACTTTAGGTTAGGTTAAGACCAGAATTGGGATTGTGGTTGAAGATATTTTGGAATTAGGTTGTGTTTACCATTGATGGAATTAGGATGAGTTGTGTTTACCATTAACCTGAGGGCTGTTCCAAATCCAATCCATTGTGCACATTTCAATGTAATTAATCAGCATGCATTATGGTATGAATTTATGCACTAATTGTGTGCAAAGCTCATTGATCCTCCAAATTTTAGTTAAAGAGAAATGCCTTCCTCTTATGCATCTAATCAAATTTACATATACTCAGAAATTATTTGCAATGGGAAGAGCTGGATGGCCCTCTCCTTCACATTGGACCAAGTGCTGTGACAGAATACACAATTGCAATTTTTATTAAAAGACCTAGCAGTACTTTTACAACTAAAAGTACTCAATAAGCCATTCCCAGAACTTTATTGCAATTTGTATACATTTCTATGCATGTTAACAGGGATTAAGAAAATTATGTTAATGAATGGATGATGTGATATCAGGCAATATTCTGTGATCTGGAGCAATGTTATCTGATACTGCACCATCCCTCCTCCCTTTACCCCCACCACACTCACCATCACCCATAAGTTTGATTTTGAAGTTTGGATGTTATTCTCCAAATTGGAACAGTAGGACCAAAGGGAATTCTGGTGAATGATCCTATCCCACTGGTCTGCCTCCTGTCATGAGGCCAAGGCCATCCATTCTCCAGACTATAAATGGCACAAAGCAAAACTGGGGGGAGATCCAATATAGTCACATCTCACGTGGCACAGAAATCTCATTGCAAATAAGCTTATCTGCAGGAAAGTAAATGTGTAATTCTGATATTTTCAATTGTTCCATTTCCTGTTGAAGTTTTTATTCATACAAGGTAGGTAGTCCTTAGAAGTGTGCTTTTGATACCTTTTTTTTCCATGTTCTGCAGTTTAATTATGTTGCAAACTATAACAATTAAATAGTGATATTATTTAAAATTATCTGAGAATTGTAGCTGTAAGATAGCTCTTACATGTTGCTTAATTACATTCTTGACAATTAAAGTAATTAACCATTGTCACTGGAACTGGGTCAATTGTACCAATGCACAAATGGGTTTGCTTTATTAAAGAGTTTAACCAGTTAGTATCACATGTGTGCATACATAAGGATGATTAATAACAAGATAATTTAAACAAACAGGCTTAACTTAGTTGACCATGTGATATTTGGCATGAGTGGTTCATAGATGTTACTGAGATCTCAGGCTGAATTACATCTTCTTATATAAAATCATACTTCTCATTGTGAGGCTGCAGTAATAAATATACTGACTCTTTTTATCCAAAGATCTACCTCATCACTTTCCAAATTCTGGATAATGATGAATTAGATTCATCCAGTAACTTCCTAAGTGCACACTCTTGCACACTCAGGGGAAAAATTTGGTCTGTGGCAACTCTTTTCTTCACTTGTTGAAGGGATGTCTCTGACATTTTCTGGCACACAATTCCAAAGTATCATACGCACAAGTCTAGGTCTTTGGTCCATAATCTCCTCCTCGCCTCCTTGCAGGGAGTGGATATCACAAAGGAAAGAAAGTAAGTCAGATAATCATGAAATTTTAATTTGGTTAGTTGGAGGGGTTGGCTAGGTGATTGGGAAGGTGGAATTGGGAGATGTTTTGGGCAGAGTGAGCTGGGAGTGGAGGGGAGAGGGGTGATTGTTAGAGAGATGATGAGGATGAGGTTGATCCCAAAGATTAAGCGGATGGGCTGGGCAGATGGTATGTAGGAGTAGGCCAATCAGATAATTGGTGGGTGTAGGGCAGATGATTGGGGGTTATGTTGAGAAAAAAGTGGGGTAGGGTGGAAATGGTTAGACGCCCCAGTGGAAACAGGCCTCAGCCCTTCTGCTAAAGCTGCTTCAATGCTCTTGTGGGCCATATATGCAGGGTAGGATTTTGGGCAAGTAAGTTGGTTAACTGTTAGACCTCAGGGCACCTCCTAAGTGGCCTTCATGCATTAATGTGTCATGTGTACGAAAGCTTCGGTGATAACCTTAGCCCATGGTCCTGTGGTCTAACCCAAATATGGCTCTCTAAGCACAAAATTTGGGCAGCTCTAATCTATCTGATGCACATTGCACCTTCGTCATTGCTGCAATGAAGTTTCATCCAATACTAGAGAAGATATTAATTGTGATAGAATATCTGTTAAGTTATTGTAATGAGGTTTAATTCAACTTCAGTTAAAAGTACAAAAAGTATTTAAGTATAAGCATTGAAGAAAAGAATAGAATCTCCATTTAAATGAAGCCTCTTATATTGTGGTATAAGGTTAGGTTGGAGAATCTGGGGTTGTCCTCCCTGGAGCACAGACAGTTGAGGAGAGATTTGATAGAGTTATACAAAATTATGACAGGTTCAGGAAAGGTAGACAGAGAAAAGATTTTGTATTAGTTGGTGGTGCAGAACTAAGGGAGTCAGATTTAAGGTTTTGTGCAAGAAGTTTGTAGCATAGAGTTAGGGTTAATGAAGAACTTCTTTACTCACCAAGGGGTAATGAACTTAATTGACCCCTTTCTGCTCCACAATGATTCAGTGACTTTAAAAGCTGTAGGTGTTTTGCGAGAATATAGAACATCTTGTTTGGGATGGCATCTTGGTCCTGATCTCTCCAAGTGCCAGGTAACTAATCTGCTTTCTTTCCTTTTTTTTAACAATCATTTCTATTTTTATCACTTATACTGCAATGACAATTTTTCCAAGAAAATATACAAATGTACTGCAAAGCATTTATTTTTAGCTGTGAAGTGTGAAAGTTGAAGACTGAATTAATTATTTTCTTAGTCCAGTTCTTTTTAAACTTTGCCCTTGTTTTTCTTTTCCTTTATGATCTTTATGGCCTGGCTTGTTTCATAAGTAGAAATTTATTTAAATATGTGACTGTACGCATTCACTCAGACTAATCACTTGCCCACAGTACAAATGGCAATCAGTTTCTCATTGTTTAAAGCTAATACTTAGAGGGAAGGAAATTTATTTTCCAGCAATAAATGTGATTGTACATCATATGCAATTCATTGATTGGATGGCACTTTGGAACAAAGTAATTTCTTTCTCTATAGAAGAGAAGTAGTTGGGGCATCTTAATAACACAGATAATAATAGAACTATGAAATAATTCTACCTTGTAAATGGATTCAGGAGTCAATTGTAAAAGATTCTAAAGATAGAAAGGATGTTGAGATTTACAGACAGAAATATGCACTTAGTCACTTGTGCCAAAATCACTTTTAATAATGGCTGTGGGTTGCATTCCACTTCAGAAATTTGGTTCCATTGGCTTCAAGGTGCAGCCTCAACTTGATTGTCCATTTAGTGCATGCAGCTGAGGATAAATTTCTACACTGTGAGATCTCGAACAGATTAAACATTCACATCGAAGGAGCTGACAATATGAGATGGAAGGCAGTAAAAGGAGAAGGACCCTAAATGGTCACCCAACCATTCTTACATTGGACATGATTCTGCAAAATTCACAATTATAAATTAATTCTCTTCAATGGTATTTTTTACAGGAATTTCATAAAATCATAGAATCGGACAGCACAAAAAGAGTCTCTTTCCATCCACCTCATCCAGGCAGACTGTGATGCCCATCTATGCGAATCCCATTTGCCTGTATTATGTCCATATCCCTCTATGGCTTTCCTATCCAAGTATTTGTCCAAATGCTTGTTAAGTGTTGATACTGTACCTGCCTCTACCACTTCCTCTGGCAGCTCATTCCAGATAACTGGTGGGCTCAGCGTGAAAAATTTACCCCTCAGATCGCCTTTAACTTCCATTGTATGATTGCATTCAAGCTTTGTGTACTGAATATTCACTTACAATTTAGTCAGGAATAGACAACTATCAACACCAGTGGAGCTACTACAGTTTTCTTTTTTGCTAAAGTGTGACAAAACAATTTACATTCAAGTATCTTTATTGCTACTTGCAGAAGTCAAACCAAATTCATGCATTAACATTGAGTGCTGTACAGATAGTACAATAAATGCATTGTTATTATCACTTTAGCTGGACTGTCCATTTTTTAAATTGTAGACAGTGATTTGTAAATAGTGCAAATTAATTTTCAGCATAAAACTACTTTTATTATGAATTTGGATTTCATTAATTGTGGTCTTCTACCTGCAATCGAATTTGGCACACTTCAGTGGAGAGGAATATAATGGGCTTATTATCCACATTTATGAGAATTGGTTTGAAATTCAAACATTTAGAATACAAATCGGTGGGGTGAATTTTCCCACATTTTAGCCAATGTCAAAGTCACTTTTATGCAAATAGCAGGTTGGTTTTAGCAGTGGCTCAGAATATATTGCCTGCCCCATTGTGCCTGGAAAGAGCGAGAGAAATGATTTGCAAGACTTGACAAACAAGTTACCTGGCCCTGGAAAACTAGCCGGAGTCCTGAAAAACTTTATTAGTTTGTAGCGCTGCAGTAAACATAGCTTCTAGCATCTAATTTCAGAGTTCCCATTCAGTTTTAAACTGGGCGAAACACTCAAATAATCCAACCCTTCTCTAGTTCGGCATCAAATGTAGGGGTAGTGGTCTCCAATGAGATCAATATGTGATCTGTGACAGAAGATCAAAAAACCTTCTGATGCTGGAAATATGGAATAAAAACAGAAAATGCTGGAAAGACTCAGCAGGTCAGGCAGCAGTTGTAAAAAGAGAAACAGTTAACATTTCAGGACTGGGATTCTTTCCATAGATGCTGACTGACCTGCTGGTATTTTGCAACATTTTCTGTTTTTATTGTGATCAATATTTTCTGCTTGCATAAGAATTATCAATCAATTAACCTGCAGCCTTCAGATTACACTGCGTCCTGTAATAAAAGTTCACTCAACCTAATTTCTCTGCATAATTATTGCCTTAGATCAAATAAAAAAACTTTTCTAATAATATTAACAATTAATTTATAAACAGTATCCAAAAAACAAGCATTGAGTTTGCATTCCTTGCTTGGCAGTGCTCTGTATTTCCATTCCGGTGGGGGTGGGGCAGTGTGAGTGACATGTGATTAAGGAAGCATAAAGCAGCCATGTGATCTGCTAACTTTGAGGGATGTGTTCACACAGAGCAACTCAAAGTGGACCACACTCGCTCAGATTGCAGAAGTCAGGAACAGGAGATTGTGCTCCCAAGTATACAAAATGGCAAAACAGGCCATGGAAATGCCACAGATCTTTGGCAAGCCTAGTGGAAGTTCTGCCCTGTGATTTCTTTTGTGCTAAATTTCCAATATCTGAGGAAGAAGAGAATTTGCCAAAAGAATTCAGATAATGAGTGAGAAGAACAGAACATGCTGGGAATACTTAGCAGGTGAGGCAGCATCAACGAAGAGAGGACATAATTAACATTTCAGGTCGATGACCTATCATCAGAAATTGGATGCTGCTTGACTTGCTGAGGATTTCCAGCAGTTTCTGTTTCTATTCCACATTTCTGCAATCTGCAGTTTTTTTTTGCTTTCAGATAGTGTGTGATCTATAATACGGTGTACATAAACAAATGTTAGAAGCATTAGAAGTAGGATGCTAGAACTGAAGGATGTTGAAAAATGTTGGGAGACTTGGCTTCAGCCAGATGATCAAAATATAGGCCCTTCCCAGGTTACAGCAGGGTTCCATCCTGTGAACTGTTTGTAACCCAGACAGTTCACAAGTGGGAAATGTGATCGCGAACCAAGTTGCGGGCAGCAGAAGATGCCTGCAGCATTGCAGCAGCTGGCAAATCCATCCTGCTGGTCTCCCAAATGCTTATTCATAGGTACGGGCTGTACATGAGTTGGGCATTTATAACCTGAGGAGGAACTGCATACAACAATATTCAGGGAAACAAAACACCCAGAACACATGCACATCAAAATAAAAGTGCAGTCCTGCATTTCAGTAAAACTTGAGAAATTAAACAAAGGTGATCTTGCGGGGACCAGAATACCATAAAATGATCTGAAAAGGAAGATATGAGCAACATGCCCTTTCCAAACAATAGATATTACAAGAAATCAATAATTATGTTATAAGTAAAAATCTTGTCCTGGACAGCTAAGGGTATTCCAAATCAATAAATGCACAAAGTATCAATTTAATGGGATTATAGTAATCGCAATGATGTGGTATACCTTGATATTGAAAAGTGTCACATGAAGGATTAATAACTACATTCAAATTTGTGGGGATTCAAGGTAAATGCTGGGAATAGATAAGAAACTGATTTTAAGGATAAGAAACAACAAACACTCATTTGAATTTTATCATAATGGGAATTGAGATGGAGTTGTTGAATCATACAGCATAGAAACAAATCATTTGGCTCGCGATGTCTATGGTAGCCGCTAAGTTCCTATCTACACCAATCCCATTTACCAGCACATGTCCGTAGCCTTTCACGCCTTCACAATTTAACTGCCCATCTAGATACTTCTTAAATGTTGTGAGAGTACCTGCCTCTACCACCTCTTCAGGTAGTGCATTCCAGTTTCCAAACACCCTCTGAGTGAAAAAGTTCTTCCTCAGATCCCTTCAAAACCTCTTGCCCATTATCCTAAACCTACATGGTGAGTGTCGGTGGTTTTCAGATGGCTGCTGTAAGATTACCCTAGGCTCAATACTTGAACCACTGTTGCTTCTAAGTTATAATAATTACCTGGATTCAGAGATGTAAAGTAGAATGGTAGAATTTGCAAAGTTTATCAGACCACCAGAAATGGTATCTCAAAAATTAGACTGAATTTGACAAAACATGTAAATGGCCAGAATAATTGCAGATATTATGCAAATGTAACATATTGCAGTCAGGAAGCAAAAATAAATGACATGTCTAGAGCCTGAAATTGCAAATTAAGAAAATGAAAGAGTCGAATCAATGGAAAGCAGCAATCAACAAATGCTTTAGGGTGCTGAAAAATATTGCCTAAACAGTAGACTATAAATCAAAGGAAACAATAAACAAAATGCAGTGCTCTGTTCAGACCACAACTAGTTCAAGTCGCTATGAAACAAGCAAGATTTTGCAGTTGTAATGACAGCAAAACTGTCAGTGTTCATTATCATTGCACTTTGAAAATAACAACTGCTTCTGAATTATACACATGCACAGCTTCAACAGGAATCCAGATGCTGCTGTCAGGGTTTGTCTGCTTCTCCACAGGGTGTGTCGTTTGGCAAGATTCTCCAACATAATCTTTAGAAACCAGCAATCTGCTAAGAGATAACAGATAACAAGTATCAGTGGTCAGATATTCCAAACCATTCTCATTTAAAAAAACTGGAAATATTGTGCTTAGATGCATAAAATGCAAGTGATCTTTTAATGTGGTAGGAAGTCATAGTTATGGCTTAACCTCTTTTCCCCTAAAGTGTTAATTTTGTGCAGATTGTTACTCCTTAAAACAATCATTTGAAAAGTCTGTAATTTAGAAAATAATAAAGTAAATAACATATTTTGAGTATAATCTCACATTCATGTCCAAATTGTTTGGCTGGATCTCGCTGTCTAATGCTGTCTGTCCCAAAGAGAACCATAGACATTTAGCTATTTGGCAGTAAATGCTGGATTTCTGTGCATGTCCTGGAATTACTGACAGATTTGGGACATCGTATTTGTCAGTCTGCTCTGCAGCACGGGCTGCCTTATGAATCCTGTGCCCTGTTTGATCAAAGGCAGGATTCAAGATCCCCAATGATTTTAAGAGGGATCTTAGGACCTCATATTAGGAACACAAGAACATGAGAAAATAGGAGCAGGAGTAGGCCATCAGGCCCTTTAAACCTGCACTGTCATTTAAGATGATCATGGCTAATCTATGCTGGTTTTAAGTCCTCTTCTGCGCCATTTCTCCATACCCTCTAATCCTTGATCAACCAAATATTTATCCATCTCCACTTTAAATACTTCTAATCATGCAGCTTCTACCAACCACCAAAGCATTCCAGAGATTCACCACACTCTGTGAGAAGAAATTTCTATGTGTTTCAGTTTTAAGTGACTGACCCCTTATCTTGTGGTAATATCTCCTTGCTCGAGACTTCCTCCCCTGTCGAGCCACCTTAGGGTTTGACATGTTTGAATAAGGTCATTCCTCATTCTTCTAAGCTCCAATGAATACAGGCCCAAGCTATTAATCTCACTTGGTAGGACAACCCTCTCATCCCAGGAATTAGCCTGCTGAATCTCCTTTGTACTGCCTCCAATGTTACTATAGCAAACACGAGAAGGAATGAAATCCACAATACAGTGACAGCTTTGTGGGCAGGATACTTCAAGGTCAATGATTGACAATCCAGATCACGTGAGCACTGAAGGCAGTGCAGACAAGAATCATTGTGTCAAGTATTTGCTATTTTGTTTGTCTCCTCACAATTACTGCTTGATCTGCTGATTGTCTCTTTTTGTTTCAGATTTCCAGCAACTGTCCTATTTTGTTCCAATTAACTGCAATGATGCTAGACAAGTGTAGGTTGTTCAGGTTGTGTTGAAAGTAAATGTTAAATGATATTTCATATTTAACTGTGAGAACAGAACCAAGGATATAAATACACATTTTAGAAATGAATCTTTGTGGAAAAATTCTTCCTGCATCACAATGTAATCAACATGTGGGTGTGGAATGACGTTATGGACTGAGGAAACAAGTTCCCTTGAAATCAAATAAAGAAACTGATACTACAACTTGGGGGTTGAGAATATGAATCTCTTGAGATAGATGAAATAATGTTAGCTGTTTTATATTAATCTCACTCATAACAATTTAGTAATGCTCCTCAAGTTGCCTCTCAACTCATCTTCCTAGTAGCAGGTTTTAATTAATGACCCTTGTCATTAACTCCCTATCAGAATAAATATTCCACAGATTTGTTTTATTATTATAAATATGGGGATTGGAGGATTGTCTTCTGTTGAATTATATGAGCCACAATCACAAAGAACATATTTAAATCTTGAGGAAAAGCAGAAGGCAACCTAGAACTCTTGAGATTTTTTTGCCCTATTCCACAAACACCCTGTTTTCTGACACTCTCCAATTGGTGAATGGAATTGGCAATTAATTGTGTTTTTTAAATCTACTTATTGTCAACGAGTCATTGTTAATTGGCGAGCAGAGAAAGATCTTCACAGAGGAAATTGAAATGACCGGGCTTTTAATAACTCAAATGAAAATGCTGGACGCATACAGCAAGGCTGGCAGTATCTGTGAAGGAAACAAAAAAAAATGAGATCTTGTGTATTTTATTCAGATGGGATTTGTAACACATTTAATAAAGGAACAAAACAAAAATGAACAATGGATACTGTTTTGAAACCTGGGTTGTTATATCTGCTTTGTTTTGATTTAGCATGTAATACACTTTGGTTCTGATGTCTTAAACCAATCATATAACCTAGGAAAATATCACTGAATCCGGTTGATGATGTTGCCGCTCCATTTAATTCCATACAGTTTGTGCAAAAAGACACATTTCACTGCGTGTTTCGACGTACATGTAACTAATAAATAAATATTAAGTATTAATTACTCATCAGAAGACTGAGCTGCTGGAAAACAAATGTCCTTGCAGGCAAGTCTTGATTTTCCACAGTGTCTGGGTAAGGAATCAAATCATTTAAAAAGAATTCATTCAATGGTTGATTGAAATACTCAATGATAAATTACCAAAGTCTGGGTTAAGACTCCAAGTGCAGAAGAAATCCCTTTTATTGTATGAAATTGGTACCTTAACTCCAGGTCTTAATATTACAAAAAAAAAGTATCCTTTTAAAACAATATTGTTGATGATGAAAACAAAGAAAAAGTGTTTATCATTTTTTTAAATGAAATTATTTTGGGATGTTGAATATTAGATGTTGAAAAGTCAAATGTGCTGTCAGCTTTGGTTCAGTATGAGAACTCTTGCATAGGAGTCTATAGGCTTTAACACTCATTCCAGTCCAATTTCTCTTTGATGAATGTACAATAGTTCTAAATTTATACTTCCATCCCTTTTGTGAAAAGGGGAAGGCTTCTCCAGGTTTGCTATCCTTAATTGCCAGGCCATAAACATAGAGGCATATTTCTAACATTAAGTACGAGGACCAATTAATTCATCCAAAATCTAATCTTTTGTTAACATATGTGCCACATGTAATGTTATATTTAAATGGAGCAGAGGTCTGAAAGGTAGTTAAAATTTTGAATTAAAACAAAGTGGTAACATTTAATGGATGTTTTATTATACTTCTCCAGGTTTGCTATCCTTAATTGTGAGGCCATAAACATAGAGGCATATTTCTGAGATATCTCTTTTGCATTTTGATATTTAAAAAAACAGATATTGAGATTTAAAGTATTACTTAGGAATCATGAGGAATGATAGTAAATAGAAAATACTATGTTCTTCTGATTTTGTTTTGATAATAACCATGGCCATTTAAATTTTATTTTGGTGTTGTAATTGCTAAATAATTTAATGTCTGTTTATCCCAGTGTTGTACTCTGAATGCAGTCATTGAAACATGTATTTTTGAGAACGAGTGTTGGAGTAGGGCTACTGTAAAAGATTAACAAAGCATGAAATATAATGCAAGTAATTTTGAGGGAGAAATATGCTTGCATTGTATGGCTTACATAAAATAGTTTACTATACATTACATATATGTTTGTGAATATATGTAGACTTCATTTTGTTGCACAATATCTTTGCTCCAGAGGGAGGAATAAATGACAACTGCTTCAGGTGATTTACAGATCCACCTCCTGAACTCCAAGGTGGTTTTTATTGGTCACATGAAAGATTTAAAGCCAGTGGTTATGACACAGATTGTCAGTTTATTCTCATTTAGCTGAACCTTACATTTTACTATGTGTCACCAATGACGCGTTGCATCCAAGGTGCTTGGCAATGAATCAGGTTTTCTATAATGAGCATTCTGTTAACAGAACATTATGTGGCTGCATAATGTTGTCTTGCTGAACACGAGCCAAATAATTTTATTAAGTTCTAATTTTTCCCCAGAGAATGTCAACATAACTTTGTTCCTTTGCCATCATCATTATTACCTATTAGATGTAATGTTTTAGATGAGTCATAACTTCCTCCAAATCAATTTAAGTAAAATTGAAGTCTGCCTGTTTTCCTCTGTCGTTGCCATCAATACTGTTGTTCTCATGAAGACCATGTAGTGCAGGCATTTGTCTAATCTCAAACTGCATGTTCTATTACACATTTGATCTGTTCCTGTAAGAGACTTCCCCATCTTCAGAACAGTAATAATTTAGTTACTTCAGCAACTTCAATACAGAAAATGTTAAGGGTATTTGCCTCACTGGAAGATTATAAGACAAAATTTGATCCCAAACAATATAAAGAAATACTTGGAGAGATGACCAAAAGATTGGCTGCATTCACTACATAGGCTATGGTTGGCAGGTAGTGCAGCTATCTCACAACAAAGGGAGCCAGGTTCCAGTGCTGTCTCTGTAGAATTTGCATGTTTTCCCTAGGAATCCAGCTTCCTTCACCATCCGAAAGCAATGTTAGGTTAATTGGCTAGTATTATTTGCCTCTCCTGCAAGAGGTTGGAAGGAGATTCCATGGGGTGTGTTAATAAGCAAGAATGGAGGAATAGGTTACAGGGGAAAAAATAGGGAAATAGGATTGATGGGTTTGCTCTGAGAACTGGCATGGACTCAATGGACCATATGGCCTTCTTTTGAGGCCACTGAAATATGATGTGCTGTGAAATAGGAAGGCAAAAGCTAAAGCACTGAGGATGCTGAAAAACCAAAATAAGAAAACAGGAAATTATATAACTTGCCAGAAGATAGGGCAGCATCAGTGGAGAGAGAAACAAATTTAATGCTTCAGGTTGATGACCTTCCTTCTGTTTGGTTAAAGAGAGTGGAGAATCCTGCAGGAGAAAAGAGAGGCAAAGAGGTTTAGGGAGACACTTCTAGAGATTGTGACCTCAGCACCTGATGATATGGCTACCAACGATGGAACAATTTTAAAGTCTGAGAAGCGTAGAGAACTTGGAGGATCAAAACAAAATTGAAAAATGCTGGAAGCAGTCGTCAGGTCAGGCAGCATGTGTGGAGGGAACAGTAGAGTCAACATTCCAAGATATCGATCCTTCCTCAAAACTAGAAAAGTGAGAGTTGAAAGGCTGTTTTGCTGATAGAAGTTGGACAGGTATGGCAAAGGCCATAGAAAAATTTGAAACGAGGATGGAATCGTAAAGCCAAGCCATTAGCAGACTTGGACCTGGTATGGATCAGCAAACACCTCCACACAGTGAACAGTTATTTTTCACAGATTCGTCACCTTACGGACCTATTTTAGTATCTTCTGAATTTCCACTAATTCAGAGTTCAGTGGTTATGGTTTGCTGGCAAGTGGAGGAAAATCTCAAACTATTTTGCAGACATTGTCAAATATTAAAGTTCCGAAGTTGCTGACAGGTTTAGAATGCTGAATCTGTCAGTTTACTCTTGAACTACATGGAGTCCAATGGTGGAGCATCATTTCACTGAGATTCTCCAATTGATTTCAAAGGGAATTGCACAGCTGTGGGTTAAAAAGCAAAGGAAAAGGTAATATCCCCTTTTTTATGAAATTACTTTGATTTAGTTTAATGGTTTTAATTATTTGTGTTTACAGGTACTTTCACTTGTTTTATTTTCTATTTAACATATAAAATTATTGCAAAGTATTTAGTTCATTCTTAAAATAAGTTAAATATCTCTGAATATCAGAGATGCTTAGTGATATTTAAAGCTTTGACAGCTGGCAAAGCTGTGGTAGGACTTTGCTAGTTGATGTAGCTTTATGGGTATTTTGAGGGCAGAGACTTTCACAAAAGGGTTGAAAACCTTATCTTTGTTTAGTTCATGCTGTAGGAGTTCAGGATGCTTCATGTTATCATGGCAGTCCTCAGTTTGGAACCAGGTAAATGCAGGTGGGTAGTAACACACTGGAAAGACCTGACCCCATATTTTGACTTCTGCAGTGCATATAATGTGATACTAACATCATATTTTTGTCCTCCTGCAGTTGCATTGCATTGGGACTGCCAGGCTGAATTATTATCTCAGTAATCTGGATTGGGATTTGAGCCTGAAAAGTTCTCATTCAAGGTGGAAATGTTACCAAAGAACCCCAGTTAATAGTTGACCATGCATAAGTGGATGCTGTTGACAGTTCATGTCTGTCTATATTCCCTTTAATATTTGGGATTTAGGCATGTGCATAGTAAGTAATAAAAACATGCATAGACCTGGTTTAACTAATCTCTATTTACTATTTATTAATACTGTGAAAAAACACTATCCCACAGTGTAGCCTGTCAACAGCATTAATTAGATGGTGCCAACTTAGGAAGTCGCATCTCATTTTTGGAGCAAAGTTCAGTAGAACAGTGCAATATAAACATAAGAATTGCTGACAAATAAATGTACCTGTCCTTGTATCATCAAACGATCGTTGGATCCCAATCCTGAATGAAAGGAGGAAATGAAGAAATAGATGCTTGGAATATTTGAAGGTTATTTCATGGCATTGTATGAAATGACCTAGGATGCCAATGACACAGGATGTTAATTCGGATAAAGACAACAGTAAATGCAGGCACCTGCTCGATAGTCACACATTATAAAAATGTGTTATCAGGAATGAGCAGCAGGCAGATTTTGTAATGAAGGGAGGTCAAATAAAATCTACTTTAATCTCCTTTATGAAACATAGCTTTGGTGCTTGAATGGTTTCCAAAAATATTACTTGGTGTTTTAGCAATGTCTATTTTGGTTCATGTCTTTGACACAGGATATTCATAGGGCTGAGCTCAGTGCTCTCAGTATATAAATTAGATTGTTTGACAGGCAGCTGATGTAACAGTCATGGTTTCTTGTGCCTGCTGAACTGAAAGTAATGTTAAGTCTGCAGCTGGGAATCATTGTTTCATTTCCTTTGTTAAGTGCAGCAAACATGCTTTTCAATTTGCATCGAGAAAATGCTTTTATATAGTGTTATAGGGGGAAAAGCAACAGCCTCCCTACAGGAAAGAGAACAACTGAAAATCTAGAATATAAATTACATGATACATTCACTCTATTTTTACAGAAAAAGTAATTCTATAGAATTTAATTTGTACTAATCAGCATCTAGCATACCTGCTCTTTAACGGCATCCCATTGTTTCAGAAGCATTGGCACACAAAAGAAAGTGAAGTTGCATGAAAAAGATGTAGTGGATGCCCAGTTTGGAACAGTATTGCATGCACAATTATTTCATATTGTAGTAATAATATGAAAATTGCATGTTCTTTCGAAGGCATGGGATGATTGTGCAGTCAAAGCACAGCTGTCTAAAGCTCATGGTTAATATTTACTGATGGATGTTGTGACAAAAAATAAACAGATTGATGCATTGATGTACATTACAGAAAATTAGAAAAGGACAAATTTGTGACAACTAACAGCTCAATGAAATTACCAGAATATTTTTTATATACCAGCAATTGAAACAGTATTTCAGTAGTAAGGTCAACTTAAATAGTTGACAGAGAATTGTACAGCACAGAAATGGGCCCTTCATATTCCTGCCTTGTAGTTATTGTGGTGAGAATCAAGAAAGACAGTAAAATGGATGGTTGCCTCTGGTTCTGATAGCTGAGTCATGTTACTGACACTGTTGTTTACCGTTTCTTATACTGTAGGTCAGTAATGAGAGGGAAAAATTGATTTCAGTACAATATCAATAAATCCTCCCATGGATAATACAAATGTTACTCTGAATCCAAGCAGTGAGTTTTACCAATATTATTTCAACACACAAAATGTAAAAATGTGGTTTGACAATTGACACCATGGGAAAAGGTTTATTCTGTGTCCTACCTGCTCTGCATCAAGAGTCCTCCCTCTAGGGTTTTAGGAAAAAGACGTTTGTGTCTTTCCATCTCAGAGTACATGATGTCATTAATATGGCAAAGACTTTAGTTTGAATTGTTTATCTTCCATTTGATAAGAAAGCAACAATGTGCAGAACTATGCATCCAAGGAAATGATGTTTTATAATTTGTGTGAAAAATCTGAGGCTGGATCAACACAGACAGCTGAATGAAAGCTTCACTGACAGAGCAATGTAAACCAATGACAGCTGGAGGAAAAGCAAAACAAGCAGCAAAATCTGAAAATCAGAAATAAAAGCAGAAAATGTTGGAAACATTTAGCAGGTCAGGCAGCATCTGTGGAAAGAAAAAGAGTTAACATTAACTGTTTCCCTTTCAACAAACAGCTGGAAAGGTATGCTACAGTTTTGTAAAATGACACCTTTAAAACCACCCTCAATAAAGTGAAATTTCAGTGCTTAAAAGAGGCAACATGTTACCTGCAGAAATGTTAGAAAATGACTTTCTTCTAAAGAGATTCTTAAGAAGTGCATGGCCATTTATAATGGGATTATCGAAGAAGTCAGTGCAATTTGTTCTATTGGATCATCACTATGGCAGTATGTTTTCTCCAGCAGCATGATAGATTGCAGAAAGGAGTATGCTGGAATAATTTGCTTTGGTGCCAGTAAAGGACTATCTAAGATTTACTAAAGTCTCCTCATTAACGTAATGACATCATTATCATAACATAATGGTCTACTTCTGGCATTGATGGGTCCAACTGGGAGTGTGGGAACCTATGGACAGGAGGTTGCAAGAGACTTCATATTTTCTTTCTGGGAGGAATCGTTGACTTACTTTTTTTCTTTGTTCACTGAAGGATGCAACAGGAGGCAACAAATGGGCAAGGAACATGATTTTTTTCTCAATCTGAGCCATGACGGTGAGAGTACATTTTCTTCTATCTAAAATTGGGACCATGACAAGAAAATATTTGGGATTTAGGCAGGGAGATCAATGAAGGATTGTTCCTGGAATAGTGGAAGGAGGCTTTGGCAGCCTGTGCCAACTCCACAACCTGCATCAGAAAATTCAGTGCCAGAAGTCTAATGAACGTGCCAGACCTAGTAACAAGGCACAGTAATAAGTATGGCAGCCACTTCCCACTATCTTCTCCTCCCTGTTCAGCAACAGCAAAAAACAGCAGGCACAGTAGTGTAGCGGTTAGCATAATGCTATTACAGTGCTAGCGACCTGGGTTCAATTCACGCCACTGTCTGTAAGGAGTTTGTACGTTCTCCCTGTATCTGCGTGGGTTTCTTCCGGGTGCTCCTGTTTCCTCCCACATTCCAAAGATGTATGGGTTAAGAAGTGGTAGGCATGCTACGTTGGCGCCGGAAACGTCCCCAGAACACTCTACGCAAAGATGCATTTCACTGTGTGTTTCGATGTACATGTGACTAATAAAGATGTCTTATCTTAATGTGTGGGAGGCACCAGGATACCTTTTACACCACTGTAATCCTCCAGTAGTTCATTTTCACCAGTAGAGAGAGATAGATGAAGGCTTGTCCATTGCTTAGCTACCCATGCTTGCCATTAACTTTTATCCTGCCTTTTTATGTTTACCACTGCAGTGAGTGGAGTAAAATCAGCAAGAGGTACTTGCCCCCTTTGCTTCAGCCTTGCCAGCACCTTTTTTTACATCTTGACAATAATAGTCTTACTCCCAAACACCAGGCCAAAGATGAGCTCAGTCGTCTTCTTTTGTATGGTTTTGGAGCAGAAACTTTCACCATTGTTTTAATTTCAGATCCACGAGCCAACTCAATCCCCTGCCAGAAACCAAATATAACTCCAAGATGCCACCCTGAAACTTGTGTTAGCGCAGGATTTTATTGCATGCCCGTGAATTCATTGGGCTTTCCACAGTCACTTCCCCAAATGGAAGGAGGGTAAAGTTTACAGGGATTAGTAAGGACAGAACTGGAGCTGTCTTTAATGTTTGATCATTTACTCTCATTGGAAAAACACTCTGATGCTGAAGGAACTCAGCAGGCCAGGCAGCATCCGTGGAGAAAAGCAGGTGGTCAACATTTTGGGTCAGGACCCTTCTTCAAGACTGAAGATAAGAAAAGGTGAAGCCCAATATATAGGAGGGAAAAGCAGAGCAGTGATAGGTGGATAAAAGAGGGGAGGTGGGGTGGGCACAAGGTGGTGATAGGTAGATGCAGGTTAGAGAAAGTGATAGGCAGATGTGGGGGAGGAGGGGAGAGCAGATCCACTAGGGGATGGGTCAAAGGTAAGGAGAGAAAGGAAAAAAAGGGGTAGAAAAAAGATAGGTAGGCCAGGAAAGGGAAGAAGAGAAGAAGCATTGTGGGGGGGTGGGTTTGTGGGAAAGGGTGTGGGGATCACTTAAAGTGGGAGAATTCAATGTTCATGCCATTAGGCTGGAAGGTTCCAAGATGGAAAATGAGGTGCTGTTCCTTCAGTTTGCACTTGGAATTCTCCTGGCAGTGGAGGAGGCCGAGGACTGACATGTCAGTGATAGTGTGGGAGGAGGAGTTGAATTGGCTGGCAACAGGGAGATGCAGATCGCGGTTATGGACAGAGCACAGGTGTTCTGCAAAACGGTCACCTGGTCTGTGTTTGGTCTCACCAATGTAGAGGAGGCCACACTTGGAGCACCGAATGCAGCAGATGATATTAAGGGAGGTGCAGGTGAATCTCTGTCTCACCTGAAAGGACTGCTTGGGTCCCTGGATGGAGGTGGTGGAGGTGGTATAGGGGCCAGTGTTGCAGTGGAAAGTTCCCAGGGTGGGAGCAGGATTGGGGGGGGGAGGGCAGAGGGAACTAGGGAGTCATGGAGAGAGCAGTCCCTGTGAAAGGCAGAAAGGGGTGGGGAGGGGAAGGTATGCTTGGTAGTGGGGTCCCATTGGAGATAGCAGAAGTGGCAGAGAATGATGTGTTGGATACGTAGGCTGGTGGGATGAAATATGAACACAAGGGAGACCCTATCCCTGTTGGGTCTGGAAAGGGTGGGGGTGAGAGCAGAGGTGTGGGAAATGGCAGAGATATGGGTGCAAGCTCTCTCGACAAGATTTGGGGGGGGGGGGGGAGGCCCCGGTTAGAAAAGAAGTTGGACATCTCGGATGTCCTGGAGTTGAAAGCCTCATCATGGGAGCAGATGCAGTGGAAGCGGAGAAACTGAGAAAAAGGGATAGCTTCCTTGCAAGAGACAGGATGGGAGGAGCTGTAAACATAATAGCTGTGGGCGTCAGTAGGTTTGTAGAAGGTGACAGTGGATAAGGAATCTTCTGAGATGGAGATGGAAAGATCGAGGAAGGAGAGAGAGGTGTCAGAGATAGTCCAAGTGAATTGGAGAGCAGGGTGAAAATTTGTGGCAAAATTTATGAAACTGTCGGGTTCTGCACGGGTACAAGAAGTGGCACCAATGCAGCTGTTGACACAGTGGAGAATGAGTTGAGGAATGGGGCCGGAGGAGGCTGTTTACTCATTATTGAGTGGAGTTTTGTATCTATGACTTTGGTGTGATAATTTAAGGTCCAGGAGCAAGATATCCAACTGTTGAGGAAACCTGAGCTATGGCTAAAGTGAGGAGGATGGCAGCTTTTGAACCCCAACTTGTGCTGGAGAAGTTATGGATGATGTCCACTGGAGTCAAAAAGTTATACAGCACGGAAAGAGGTCATTCAGCCCAACTCATCCATGCCA
Organism: Pristis pectinata; assembly: GCF_009764475.1. Taxonomy (NCBI): domain Eukaryota; kingdom Metazoa; phylum Chordata; class Chondrichthyes; order Rhinopristiformes; family Pristidae; genus Pristis; species Pristis pectinata. The sequence goes on from NC_067410.1 coordinate 68,810,572, forward strand.
ACCCTGTTGCCCACTTGAGCTGGTCACATTTGTCTGCATTTGGCCCATATCCCCCCCAAACCTTTCCTATACATGTACCTGTCTAAATGTCTTTCAAATGTTATAATTGTACCCTGTTCTACCAGTTCCTATGGCAGCTCATTCCATAGATCTGCTGCCCTCTGTGTAGAAAAACTTGCCCCCTCAGGTCACCTTTAAATCTTTCCCCTCTCACCTTAAACCTATACCTTCCAGTTTTAGACTCGCCTACCCTGGTAGAAAGTCTGTGATCATCCACCTTATCTATGCCCCTGTAAACCTCTGTAAGATTGCCCTCAGCCTCTTTTGCTCCAGGGAAAACAGTCCCAGCCTATCCAGTCTCTCCTTATAACTCAAGCCTTCCAGTCCCGGCAACATCCTTGTATATCTTTCTTCATCCTCTCTAGCTTAATCATGTCCAACACTGCACAAAATATTCCAGATGCGATCTCACCAATGCATTATACAATGTAACAAGAAGTCTCAACTCTTGTACTCAGTGTCCCATCCAACGAAGCAAGCATGCCACACGCCTTCTTCACCACCTTGTCTACTTGTATCACGACTTCCAGGAAACTATGTACTTGTACCCCTAGGTCTCTCTATCCTACAGAACTCCCCAGGGCCCTGTCACTTATTGTGTATGTCCTGCACTGGTTTAACTTCCCAAAATGCATCACTTTGCACATCTGAGTTCTTGTTTTTGAGGAAGTTTTAAGAAGAGGGTGACAGTGGATTAGGGAATGGTCAAAGGTCTCTCTGACGTAGGTGGTAAGATCAGGTCATGATGATCTTCTCACCACAGATAGTGACCTACAGGTTGCTGTTTGTCTTGCGGTGAGTAAAGTCAACATCTGAGAAGGTGGATTTGGTCACAGTCTCCACCTGAGAAAGTGGTCTTTGTTGAGGTCAATATGGCTTCAACACAGTGGAAGGAATTTGCCTGTAAGGTTAAGATAAATTTTGCTGGTGAATTGGTGGCACATCACTTGTGTGGATGTGAAAATGGTGCAAGACAGAACACTGTGGGAGACCATTGTTACATGTTCTTTGCAAGTAGTTAGACATTAATTCTAATTATTATCATTGTTCATGATATCTGACTAATCAGGATTTACAAAACCAAAGGAAAACCCATACATTGTCAAAAAATGTACACTACAGATAATGACCTTTTAGAAATCAAGGCATTTCACTGTGTCATTATTTAGCTGTTGCTGAAATGTAGAAGATTCGGATTTCAGATTACGAAACACAGAAAAACA